>NC_137932.1:21135039-21410039 GCF_963969265.1 Rhamphochromis sp. 'chilingali' | reverse complement strand
TCCACGAGCGTCTGGCAGCACAAATGAACCAGCTGCTAGTTAACGAGAGACACCCGGAATGGCTAACCGAAGGTCGGACGGTCCTTATCCCCAAGGACCCCAAGAAGGGACCGGTCCCCTCCAACTACCGACCAATAACCTGCCTCAGTACTACATTGAAGCTCCTGTCAGGCATCATATCAGCTAAGATGAACAGGCACATGGGTCAATACATGAGTGGGACACAGAAAGGAATTGGCAAGAATACCAGAGGCGCAAAACACCAGCTACTGGTAGACAGAACAGTCAGCCGAGACTGCAAGACCAGACTGACCAACCTGTGCACTGCCTGGATTGATTACAAGAAGGCCTATGACTCAATGCCCCACAGCTGGATACTGGAATGCCTAGAATTGTACAAGATCAATGGGACCCTAAGAGCCTTCATCAGGAACTCAATGGGGATGTGGCGCACAACACTAGAGGCCAACTCCAAGCCCATAGCACAAGTCACCATCAAGTGTGGGATCTACCAAGGAGATGCCCTGTCCCCACTGCTGTTCTGCATAGGCCTGAACCCCCTCAGTGAGATCATTAACAAGACTGGCTACGGATACCGACTACGGAACGGAGCAGTTGTCAGCCACCTCCTGTACATGGATGACATCAAGCTGTATGCCAAGAGTGAACGAGACATCGATTCACTGATCCACACTACCAGGCTATACAGCAATGACATTGGAATGTCGTTCGGACTGGAGAAGTGTAGTCGGATGGTAACAAAGAGAGGGAAGGTAGTCAGAACTGAGGGGATTGAACTACCAGAAGGCAACATTGCAGACATAGAGGACAGTTACAAGTACCTGGGGATCCCGCAGGCAAATGGGAACCATGAAGAGGCCGCTAGAAAAGCTGCAACCACCAAGTACCTGCAGAGGGTCAGGCAAGTCCTGAGGAGTCAGCTGAATGGTAAGAACAAGATCCGGGCCATCAACACGTACGCCCTGCTCGTGATCAGGTACCCTGCTGGGGTAATAGGCTGGCCAAAGGAGGAGATAGAAGCCACTGACATAAAGACAAGAAAGCTCCTTACCATGCATGGAGGGTTTCACCCCAAGTCCAGCACCCTGAGGCTGTACGCTAAGCGGAAGAAAGGGGGCCGGGGACTGGTGAGTGTCAGCACCACAGTCCAGGATGAGACAACGAACATCCAAGAATACATTGGGAAGATGGCCCCAACTGACCGAGTGCTCAGTGAATACCTCAGGCAGCAGAAACCCAAGAAAGAGGAGGGAGACGAGGAGCCATCATGGAAGGACAGGCCCCTGCACGGTATGTACCACCGGCAGATAGAGGGGGTGGCTGATATCCAGAAATCCTACCAGTGGCTGGACAAAGCTGGACACAAGTGTAACTTATAAATACATGTTCATACTTTTATTACACAATCAGAGAGAAAGAAACAGAGAGAGAGAGAGTGCAGGACAGACAGACAGGTGACAGTCTCAGGTGTAGACACTGCTACAAAACAGCACAAGAGAAGGAAGATTTAGTGTTTGTGTTATTACGAGAGCTAAACAAGAAGAGTTCCCAGATGGTACAGTGGACACATGTGTGACTCCTGTGATTAAAGCATCTTTCTTTCAGCTCATTCAAACACACGTTAAAGTCCGTTTGGCTCGACACCACCGAACAGAGGCAGCAATATAACATAGCTAACATTAACAGTGCAGTGGATCCTGCTTGTGCCGTGATATTCAGGACTGCAAACCGAGCAGCATCACCCACTTTCAGCTTGTTGTGTTTGTGGATATATGACTGACTTTAATTATCCATAAAACCATCACATTCTCTGTAAGTTTAGGGCCAACTATATATATATTTTGAAGTAGAGGCTTTAAAAACCAAGTTAACGCTGAAAGTACAAACATCACTAATGTCACATAACTTTGCCGACATGTGGCCAACAGTAATGTTTTAATGTTCTTCATTATTAAACATTCACACATAAATAAGTGACATCATATTCAGTACTTACTTTCACTCTTCGGCCGCTCCCTTCTGCCGTATTTTGCAGCAAAATTATCCACACCCACCGCCGCGCTATGGATTGTGGGATATATGGGACCACGAAGCGTGCACCGGACCACGCTTGATATTTGGGGAAATCGACGCTGTATTTGGAGTATGCATTTGAAGTACACTTCGAATTGGGACAGCCGTCGTCGCGTGGCTGTGACATAATCGCACTCAAAATGCGTACTTCAAGTGTGCGGTCTCTTAATTGGGACACAGCCTGTGACACCTGTGCTGTAATTGTGGTTAACTTCTGCCTTCTGTCTATCAGCATTGCACATGCACGAAGGACATCCTGTTTGTACAATAATCCAGTCTAGAAATAATAGATTCATTAACAGGTTTTTCTTTTTTTTTCTTTTTTCTTTTTTTTGCCTGTCCCGTTTGGCTCTTTTGCCATCAGAATTGTTGTCTAAAGGCAAAGAAAGATGCCCAACGGATTTACTTTACCAAATTGACCATCCCAGCCTTGCTGTAATGGTCCATTTGATTCACCTTTTATTGTTTATTTTATTTTCACTTACTGAATACGGGACAGACTTGACTGGGGGAAAGAAGGGGAGAAAGAAAGAGGGAAAGAGAAACAGCTGAGAAGAGGGACGGGGGAGAAGGGCAAAAGACAAAAACCAACAGAATGAGCAGAGGAAAAAAGAAGAAGAAAAAAATGCATATATCGATCACCTGGATCACCTGCTGAGAAAGAAAAAAGAAAAGCAGAAGAGAACAAGAGTAATAGAATAAACAACATCACAATGATATATGGGAATATGACAGTAAATACTAAATATTAAACATTATTGTGCAGCACATAAGATCAACAGAACACAGTGTGCTTTGAGGTAGGAGCCAAAAAGGGTGTAGTTTGTGGGTGTGATCACCTGTGTGTACACCTGTGAGCATGGACGCGCTTGTTTTTTTTAAAAAAAGGTTCCTTCATGTAATGATCTGCTAGAGGGTGTGGGGGGGCCACAGCCCCGTCCTCCAGGGCATGAAGCAGGTATGGAGGAGATCAAAACTCCAGACATCCAGAGGCCCCCAGAACACAACAGACCAAGGAAGACCAACAAATCAAATCAAATCAAATCAAATCACTTTTTATTGTCACATCACATGTGCAGGCACACTGGCACAGCACATGCGAGTGAAATTCTTGTGTGCGAGCCCCACAAGCAACAGAGATGTGCAAACACAACAACACAAACGAGCAAAATACAAGAATGGCCAACCTGAAACTAATAAATATATGTACAATATATAATAGTGTATGCATTTCTGGATGTGTATACTAAATATTTTCCTACGTGTGTGTGTGTGTGTGTGTGTGTGTGTGTGTGTGTGTGTGTGTGTGTGTGTGTATACACATTTTTACAAATTAAATAGTAAAAAAATAAAATAAAATAATAATAATAATAATAATAATAAAATATATAAAATATACAGAGTTGAATATGTGCAAAACAAGTGGCATTTATATACAGTATGGAGTGCATAATGTTGAAGTTCCAGTAGTGAAGCTGAGGTGTCTATGACGTGTTCAGCAGTCTGATGGCCTGATGGAAAAAGCTGTCTCTCAGTCTGCTGGTACGGGACCGGATGCTGCAGAACCTCCTTCCTGATGGAAGCAGTCTGAACAGTTTATGGCTGGGGTGACTGGAGTCCTTGATGATCCTCCCCGCTTTCCTCAGGCACCGCTTCCTGTAGATGTCTTGGAGGGAGGGAAGCTCACCTCCAATTATCCGTCATCACACTGAACACTGGTGCTCCACAGGGGTGTGTACTGAGCCCTCTCCTGTACTCACTCTACACCTACGACTGCACAGCCACTAACAGCTCCAACATTATTGTGAAGTTTGCGGACGACACTACAGTGGTGGGTCTTATCACCAACGGTGATGAGACGGCCTACAGGGAGGAGGTCAGCGCCCTGACCCACTGGTGTCAAGACAACCATCTCACCCTCAACGTCGCAAAGACAAAGGAGTTGATAGTGGACTTCCAGAGGTGCAGAGAAGTACACACCCCCATCACCATCAACGGCGCTGCTGTGGAGAGAGTGAGCAGCTTCCGGTTCCTTGGCGTACACCTGGCTGAGGATCTTACGTGGTCAGTACACACAAACAAAACAGTGAAGAAGGCGCAGCAGCGCCTCTTCTTTCTCAGGAGACTGAAAAGATTCGGCATGAGCCCCCGCATCCTCAGGACCTTCTATCGCTGTGCCATTGAGAGCATCCTCACTGGATGCATCACCACCTGGTATGGCAACAGCACCGCCTACAACTGCAAAGCTCTCCAGCGAGTAGTGCGGTGCTGTTGCCATACCAGGTGGTGATGCATCCAGTGAGGATGCTCTCAATGGCACAGCGATAGAAGGTCCTGAGGATGCGGGGGCTCATGCCGAATCTTTTCAGTCTCCTGAGAAAGAAGAGGCGCTGCTGCGCCTTCTTCACTGTTTTGTTTGTGTGTACTGACCACGTAAGATCCTCAGCCAGGTGTACGCCAAGGAACCGGAAGCTGCTCACTCTCTCCACAGCAGCGCCGTTGATGGTGATGGGGGTGTGTACTTCTCTGCACCTCTGGAAGTCCACTATCAACTCCTTTGTCTTTGCGACGTTGAGGGTGAGATGGTTGTCTTGACACCAGTGGGTCAGGGCGCTGACCTCCTCCCTGTAGGCCGTCTCATCACCGTTGGTGATAAGACCCACCACTGTAGTGTCGTCCGCAAACTTCACAATAATGTTGGAGCTGTTAGTGGCTGTGCAGTCGTAGGTGTAGAGTGAGTACAGGAGAGGGCTCAGTACACACCCCTGTGGAGCACCAGTGTTCAGTGTGATGGGGGATGAAGTGATGCTGCCCAGTCTGACCACCTGGCGTCTGTCAGACAGGAAGCTAAGGATCCAGCTGCAGAGGGAGCTGCTCAGTCCTAGATCCTGCAGTTTCCTGTCCAGCTTCGAGGGAACGATGGTATTGAATGCTGAGCTGTAATCTACAAACAGCATCCTCACATACGTGTCTCTCTTCTCCAGGTGTGACAGGGCAGTGTGTAGTGTCAGGGCTATGGCATCATCAGTGGACCTGTTGTGGCGGTATGCGAACTGTAGAGGGTCCAGTGAGTCGGGTAGTGCAGAGCAGATGAAGTCCCTGACCAGCTTCTCGAAGCATTTGCTTACGATGGGGGTCAGGGCTACAGGTCGCCAGTCGTTCAATGAGGAGATGGTGGAGGATTTGGGTACAGGGACGATGGTGGCCATTTTGAAGCAGGCTGGGACTACAGACAGAGAGAGGGAAAGGTTGAAGATGTGCGTGAACACTCCAGCCGCGCCACTGACCCAGAAAGAGCTGAGGAGAGTCCCAGATGAGGGCTCACTCAGCAGCCGCGGAGCAGAAGCCAGGGGGAGTTGCAGTGACGCGCCCGTGAGCTCCGCCGGCAGCCAGCCGTGCCTGAGTGACCGAGCCCCAGGCCGACAGGCCGGGGGCACCCCACCTCCGAAGTGGCCCGAGCGAGCCCCAGGCTCCAGGCCCCGATAAGCGGCCGCCAAGGAGTGAGCCGGTGTGTACCTGGACGCCCATCCCCGGACACAAAGAACCACCAACGCACCGATGTCTGAGGGAGTCCGCCACTGGCAGGGGAAGTGGTGGTAGGGGGAGATAGGCCTCCAAACCTTGGAGGGCCTAAGATGTCCCCAGAGAGGTGGCGCCTGACACCCAACCTGACATATAGACACAGACATACAGGCACACACATATACAAACATCCATTCCCACCCTCATGCTCGGGCTCCGGGGGTCCACACACGAACGGGAAAGACGCCAATAGTCACACACACACACACACACACACACACACACACACACACACACACACACACACACACACACACACACACACACACACACACACACACACACATGCTGATGCAAGGAAGAATGCTTTGCTAACAAATGCTTATGCTGATATGCAAAAGGCTGCACACAAACATCCAAATACAGAATTTGTTATAAGAAGCCATTGATTACTTATTGGTTAAATGTGTTTTATGTCACCCAGAGGGCATTTATGTAGATTTAAGGAACAAGGTCTAAAACAGTTTGGTTATGAAAACAATGTCTATGTTTTCATAGCCATAAACAGACATCACAGTGTGATGTCTGTTTATGGCTCAAGGCCTTGACTGAATTGTTTACTGTGCTTCACACAGCCTGATGAGGAGCAGTGGTACAGAGTGAAAATGATGAACTAATAGTGTACGTTTTATATCGGAGCGCCGCATTTTCTGTGATTGAGACTTAATTCAAGGAGGAACAAAAGGTGCTACGGTACCTGAGGTTCTCATTCCCACACAATATTGTCCCGGGAGGAAGCAAAACTTTCCTGTGGTTGATTTTGGGGTTTTGCTTAGCACTAGGTTGATTTTATCAGTGAGGTTTGGACTGTGTTCTTTCTCTAAGAGAGAGAGAGATTATTTTATGTTTGGACATGTCTAGACATGTCCCGACTATTTGTTATTTTATTAGTATTTTATTGGTTACGTCTGTTTTGCTTTTGTTACAGTGCACTGAGATAAGAACATTTGAGAGGTGTGATCCACCGGTGGTGATATTTTGTGAGTTCATGATTTAACAATCAGCTCTTTAAACCAGGCCTGAAAGATTGAAATTTAAAGTGCTCTGAAATATTCTTACTGGAAACAGTTGCAAAGTGCGCTTCTCCATGATTGTAATGGGCTTTGGAGAAATTCACTTATATGGGACACTGATCACATGAGATAGTCCTGAGTCTGAAAGGATTGCACGAGTCAATCCAGTGCAAAAAACAAGGAATTGTTTTCCTTTAAAATTATGACGTCACTTTGCTGGTGATGGATGCTCGAATAGGTTGAGCGAGAGACTCCGTTATCAGCAACATCTGGTGTGAATGTGTGTGGATGAATGTGTGTGGATGAATGTGTGTGACTGGACTGTGGTGGACTGACGATGTAGACTAAAAGTTTTGACTGACTTGATACTGAGACAAAAACTGCACTGAGGATTAGTAAATGTTGAGCAACAATTCACCCAGCCTGCAACAGATGGAGACCGGAGGGGGAGACTGTAGCTTCACATGAGAGTGTGGAGATGCAGACTGAACCCTTTGGTTGCTAATTTTGAGTTACTGATGTTTGCATTAAGAAAACTGTGTTTTATTAGCTGTGTTTTGATTAAGTTATCACATTATATTGTTGGGAATGCCAAATGCTACAGTGGAGAAAAGGTTTGATTTCACTCATGACTGGAATATGTTACTATTAACCAGCAGGCCACTGTAAAAAGTCAATTAAATTTTATAGAGGAAAATAGTCAAAACTTTAACAACATCTATGAATAACAGGGGAATGGTAGACTTGTCACATTCAAAATAGAGATATGTAATAACAAACACTGGTCCACGTGATTTAGGTTCTCCCTTGAAATAGTCAATAATTTAAAAAGTAGAATAGAACCGACAGGCACATGTGCTAGGATGTGCTACTGCAAAAGAACAAGAGCAAAGTAAAGAAAGAAAAACCTATTGTGTTTAGTTTTGATAAATTCAAATCAAAATGTATGATTACACTCAGAGGATCAATATGAAATCAAATATAGGCCAATTCTGTATGAAGCATATGACTGATAACTGTTCTGTCCTGAGCTTTTGTTTTCTATAGCACCTGCTTGACCACACCACCAGTTTTCACGCATAAAGGAGGGTAATTACAAATGTTCGAGGGAGGAATATCACCAGAAGTGGGAATGGTAAGCCCCGATGGGGGTGATAACACCATCAATTTTACTTATGGTCAAATTCTTAAAATTTCACACCAAACATAAAATTTCTCCAAAACTTAAAGACAGAAGGGAGCTCTGGATAACCATAATTTGGCAAACCATATAAGGATGGAGGTTTGGAATCTATAACTGTGTGTGAAATAACACCCAGTTATGTTAATTATGTTTATTCTAATGTGCAGACATTAGCTAATCTGACCACGTAATGCAATAAACAGGACTGTCGGAAAAGTTAGCGTTAAAGTCACCTTTGACAGTCCAGACTGGGATGGCGTTGGACATCCTCAGGGTGGAGAAAGGGTTGGTGTGACCAAGGTGTGGTTTGACTTGTTGTATGTATATTTCAAAATGATACAGCTCTGGATGGCACAGTTACCAGGGCATGGAAGGATGACAGACTTTATTAAATGAGGAGAAGGAATTTTCTGGGATTGAAGGTCCTCTGGGTGAGTGCTTGACTAAAGCATGCATAAAATAAAAGCTATTTTTTGTTATTGATTGGTAATAGATTGATAATTGGCCACATTTACAGCTGTATTGACTTGTTGTGGACGCAGTCTACTTCATGTTTAAGCACTCTAATTAACAGAGTGAAAATAGTGAGGGAAAGACAGTGGGGGAAAAACTGAGTGACAAATGTGAAGTTCATCTTAATACAGGTGTTGTTTCTAGGCAGTTCTGCAGACGCAGGCTCAGGGCGGAGCCAGGAGTTTAACAGATTTAACATAATAACTAAACTGATTTCATTCCCCAACACAGGATGGCAGGGCTGGAGCAACGATACTGGAGAGGAGTGTTTATGATGTTTTCTGAGATATGATGTCACTAACCTTTTCTTTTAATTTTCTAGCTCCGATGAATTGACACATGGGAGTGTGTCAAAAAGGGGGAAGTTGAGTTTTAACATCAAACAATGGTTGTATGAACATTTTATGACTTTATTTGTGTGTTTAATAATTTAGGTATGGTAAAACTTAAGCTTACAATGACCCAAAAGTTGCCAGACTTTTTCTAGAGAGCCAGTGAGAAGCATTATTTTCATGTTTAAGCGTTAATGATTGAAATAAACTGAATAGTGTTTAGAAGACAAAATGCCTGTGTTCATGAGGAGCTGAGTATCGCACTGGAGAGGAAACTGTGGGAAGGCAGGCTAAAAGAAACACACGATTTTTGTGAAAAGGGGGGCAAATGTTAGAATTAAAAATGGTTAATTTGTTTTTGATTTCTTTTACTAAACGAAGTGGCTATAATTAATTTCATACACACATTGCAAATGTGCTCATAAGAGTTGGCACTCAGTCTTTTGAAGGTCATAAGCTTCGTTCGGCGTGACGGTCTGGACTGATATATTGTAGGTATTGACTTTGAGTGCAGAGGATGCAAACACGCTTACACACACATAGATTATGTGTAGAATAATTCTCTAGGACAGAGAGTCCCAAACATGATATGCTAAACCAATTTTGAATCACTAGAGGAACAATGGATAACAACATTAGATTATTAGGGCTAGGAAGAAAGGTGTTTTGGTTTTCTGCCTTAAAGAGAAAGGAACAGACACCAGACGAGGTCACGGAGATCCTTCGCAGCAGAGATAGACATGGAGACTGCCAAGACAGCAACTGGGGTGAAGTGTCATAGCGTTTGGGCTCCGGCTAGTCACCTCAAGAGGATGGATCCCATAAGCACAGCAATAAACACGAGGGGATTGGCGAAAATTAAGGAACACCAGACCAACGAGGTTCGAGAGGCTCTTGGTAAAAAGGGGGACACAGCTGTGACCCAAGAATACACAGATCGTTGTTTGAAAATCGGGGCAGAATAATCCCCTGATCTGTGCAACGACTGAAGGGTGGTCTAACCCCTGAGGTCGAAGAAAGAAGAGGAGCGGAGAATCACCTGAAGAAGAAATGAACCCTGCAACACTGGATTGCGAGGTGTAAGTGATCTCTTTAAAAAGAGGTCAAAGGGGGAATTGTGAGATTATTATATTATCTTATGCCACGTTAGACCCCTAATTAAAGATTGTGAAATTATTATGTAGTTTTCACTGAGCATGAGCTTTATCCAGAACTGATTTGGTTCATCTGACTCTTCTTTCGGCGAGGCCGTTGCTTTGTGGATGCAAAGGGCTTGAGGTTATGTGGACAAAGTCCCATGTGACTGCGAAGTCCTTGAACTCTCGAGAACTGTACTGTGGGCCATTATTTGAAATAAGCCTCTCTGGTATACCATGTCTGGCAAATATAGCCTTGAGCTTTTTGATGACTGACCCTGCAGTAGTGGAGAATAGCCTTTCGAGCTCAAAGTAGCGGCTGTAATAGTCTACAGCTACTATGTAGTCTCGTCCGCGCCAGGTGAAGAGGTCTGAGGCCACGGCCTGCCATGGTCTCTCAGGCATGAGAGGTGGAATGAGAGGTTCTTTAGGGTTCGCTGCACACCTTTACTGACATATAGAACAGTTCTACACTGTGGTAGCAATGTCTTTGCCCATGCCTGGCCAAAAGAGGGCATCCCTAGCTCCCTGCTCACTACACTCGATCCCGATGTGCCCAATGTGGATTCTCTCCAGCATATTGTTTCTCAGGGCTGTTGGCACTATGTTTTTGTCACCTTTGAAGATGATGCTATGGTAATGCAAAATTTCGTCTCTGAAATTCCAGAAATCTGGCACAATCTCTATGCCATATCTCTGCAGCTGTAAAAGCATGCACTGCAGATGAGCCGGAGCTACAGAGATTGGCTTCTTCAGTATGTGCTCCATGGCTTGTGGTCTGACTCGACAACGACTCTTTTGCAGTATATGTAGGTGTGGAAACGTCTGCATCTGAACAACACTGCAAAGAGTTGTTTCTCAATCTGTGCATAATTAACCTCTGTCCGGGTAAGTGTCTTTGGAGCATATGCTATTGGGTGACCGTCTTGCAATTTGCAAAAGTTGCTTTCATTAATGTCAAAATAATAAATTCTGTATAACCTGCTTTTCTTTTAACCAACTACACGAGTTGCCCCCTGCTGGCCATTAGAAAGAATGCAAGCTCACAAAACTGCTGCACTGGATTAACCTTTTAGATCTCAAAACTACTTTATATTCTGTTGTCTTAGTGAAAAACAGCAGCCCAAGCACATATGTCATCAGTAATGGCACTAGGTTAATTTGGGATGGAGCACCCTGCAGCTGTAGTACAATCTGCTCTATCCCCTTTACAGCAATGCCAGCTGCATACAGCCCTGAATAATTGCTCTTTACCAAAGAGCTGTAACATCACACAGCAGCAGGATTTATAGCATAAATAATCAAAGTTTCAGCCGTGAAACTAAAGGCAGCATGCTCAGGATTAATCCAATATCATCAGAGCTGTCGCCACATTTTTGTTTTCAGGGAGAGTCCACTTATTATTTGTTAAGAACCACAGTACTTTCCCAAATGATGATGTCAGGGTTTTTTTTAATCTTTAATTATATGCCAAGGACAAAAATGACATATTTTGTACCATGAGATACTCCTCTTCACACAGCACTTTTGTGGTGCAGGTGTAGTAAAGCAGAAATGTTTCTCAAGCTTCCCAGATGGAAGAGTTTAGTGTTCCTGTTGTGTCTAATTTACAAATTTATGCGTTGATTGTTTCCAAAAATGTATTCGTAAAGGAACCGTACGAGCTTGTTTTCATGCAAGCAGAGCAGGTCCACAAGGCCTGAATATAGTAGACTCCTGTTTTTTAGGAACAAATTAGTCCCAGTACACAAACCTGTCAGTCCACTGGGTTTCAAAAATCTGCTTTTTCAGAGAAAGAATTAAACATTTTCAACAACTCATTCTGAGCTTTTTCAAGTGGATCAATACAAGTGGTGCACATAATGACAGGAGGGATTTTATTCCCCTTGAATTAGTCAAGCTTCCAACGCTGCACTTGTCACTTACCTTAATGACCCAAATCCCATAAAACGTTTCAGGCTGAGGGTGTGTCATTAAGTCGTTACAGGCTTTTAGGAAGCAGAAAGTCAATTTGCAGCGATGGCAAGAACAGTAATTCAATAACGTTCCGTGTTTGTTTTACATTTAGGCCTTTCTTTGCATTTGCTTTCATACTTCTGTTCTCTGCTGTTATGATTGCTATGATATCCTGGCTTAGGGGTTACTAGTCTCGGCTTCAAGGCTATGCAGCTGCTCTCCCTGCTGTTATAATACCCACACAGCGCAAAGGCTGGAGACCATAAAATGTGGAGAATCTGTCAGAGTGTGGGCCTCATCCACGAATAACTGACCGCATGTGAGGAAATGCTATTTCAACATAAAAATTACTTCATGTTGTGCTCATGAACATACTCGAGCATCTTTCTATAACAGTGTCAATATTTGGACGTCGCAAGGCAGCTACTTCTGCTTTTTGTATATGTTTGGTAAAGGCTTACCGTGTCAGAAAAAGCTGAACAGTAAACATTGCACGATTGTGTATTTCTTGTGGTAACATTTTACTCAGAAAAGGTAACACTCTTCACTTGCAAAAACTCTGTCAGATGTGTAGTTACAGCAGCAGTATGCACACATCATCATCATCATACAGGCAGATAATTTAAGTTTTCAGTGCTACAAAAAAATGTGTACAGTGTAACATGTTGTCCGGTAAGGATTGACATTTTTGTAGTGGCAGTTAATCAATAACACCAGCACTCACTAGTTTATTCATACAATAAGAAAAAACACTTTGTGATGGGAAATGTAAAAATAGCCACAGTAATAAAATTCCACAAGTAACTGAAACAAGTGCTCAAAGTTCAGAGGTCAAATGCAGTTTTTTGAGCAGCATCAGAACACTTGGTAGATTTCACAACATTTTGCACTGCGGGTGAACCTGCAGGTTTGAGGCATTAATGACAGAGATGATGCTCAGCATTCAGCATTATAGAGATTCCTGAGTGATAAATGACACCTGTGCATATTTAGGTCAGCCTTAAGAAGGCCTACTCCTAGTAGGATGAATAAAAGAGAGTTAAAATAGATATCACTAATGCTAAGTGCTTTGGTTTATTACAGGAAGTACTAACATATCATGTCATCATGTCTGGTTTAATAATAACCCTAATAACTAAAAATGCTTTAATATTTATATTTAAGTAAATATTGACATACAACATGCATATACATTTTACTATTTAAAACATGCAGTTGAAGTGTAAATTTCCACCTAGCACAAATAATTTTAAAAACTGTATATTAACTTTTATGAGTGGACTACTCAGACAGGATCTTTAATTTTATACACTTCCCTATTAATCCACTGAAATGCCCTATATGGTCACGCTGGTTAGTATTACTTTAACCAAGCTATTGTCTTCATAGGACTGTATGTACATGTGAAGGCAGTTCCTCACAACAGATTACTGAGGATATACTCATATGCAGTGCAAGACATCCTTAAAAGGAAGTCTCTATTTTCAATAGAAGGTTGTTTAAAAACTCTGAGCTGACCTTGTAGTATAAAAAAAATAAAAAAGGAAAAGCACCTTCACTGAAACATTGCAGGAACAAAAAGGTCGTTACAATTTAAGTGTCTTAATCTTCGAATAAAAACCAACAATAAATGCCCATAACTGTAAGGTAAAAACAATCACTGGACATGTTCTCTGTGCCTCTTCTCTAATCTAATATAAAATCATACACAGAGCTCATATAACAGGATCAATTACATAAAAGAGGTCTGGCATGAGTATGAACAAATACACACCAACCTTTAACAGTGGCTACAAAAACAGCCCTCTATAACTGGAAAGATAAAAACCATCCTTCAGTAATAGTATCAAACAAGAGGCACCTGAAAACCTTAATAAACACTCATTTAGCAGTATCACCTGGCGTCCTGTGGAAAATAACCCAAGAAATAACTATACATGCACACAAGAAAAATATTTACATTTAATAAGCAACCTCCCGCCTACATTAGTGCCCCAATCTGTAAACTAATCATCTTTTAACAAGGAAGAAAATGTAAAAATCTTTGAACTGCATGTCAGCTACTCACTAACTCTGTTTAGTAACTGTGGTGTTTACTGAGTGCTGTGTGTTTACTACCTAGTAAATGTCATCTGATGACTTCAAATTGTCAGCACTTCTTCCCCAGCTAAAAACACCTATGTGGGTGGATGAGTGGGTGAGTGAGTCAAGTATCACAGAGACAGATTATTTCTCCATTATAGGCAAAAAAATCATTCTAGCGCCAGCAGTAGTAGTAGTACTAGTACATGTTGTTGTGTTTGGGGTGCCAGAGTCAGAATTTGTCAGTCTCTTCTGGATAAATACAGGGCAAAAGGTAGATATGTAAACATCTTTAAACCCTGAGTTACAGAAACAGTAAATCAACGGGTCCAGCAGGCAGTCGCTGTAAGACAAAACCATGAGGGCGTCGTACACCTGGACAGCTATGTTTTCTGCATCCTGCCAGTTCTTCAGCCGCACAAACAGCAGTGCTGCTCTAGTTATAGTGCAGGGAAGGAAGCAGAAGGAGAAGACAACGACAACAGATGTGACTAAGCACACAGCCCTCCTCAGCTTAGTCTTCTCCCCAACCGTCTTCTTCCTCAGCCGGCTGACAATGCGGACCGTGCAGTAGACGAGGATGATGTAGGGGATGATGATTTGGGAGAAGAAAACAATCTTACAAAAACAAAATAAACAAAAACCCCACTATTAGGTATGACTCGTTACAATAGCCCTATGTGTCACACAGTCAACTTGGATTTCTATACAGACATGGGAAAGTTTATCATGTACACTCCTAACTTAAACACTCTGTCTTCAATCATGGACTAATATTTTGACCCCTTTAAACCCCTCCTTAGCTTCTCCAGCTAACCCCCTGCCTTTTACTTAAGTTATGATGTTAAGTTAGAAATGTAAACGATTCAAATTAATTCTTTCTTTCAAGAATAACTGGTGATTATCTGTTGATTTTTGTTTTTCTAACATTAGTTAACAGTTGTCTGGTCTCTAAGATTTCCAAATATTGTGAAAAGTGTCTATAGAAGCGTTTATCTTTATCTGCACACGTTCCACATCTCATCCCATCACTGGTCCAGACCCTGAAAATCCTGTGTTTATTTCAAAAGTTACATAAACAAAGGAATATTAATAATTAGGACAAAGAGAAAAAAACGTGCTTAATAATAAATGTAAATGATTCATGAAAACTTTTGTTTATACGCTGTCTCCAATTTTTACTTCAGAAAAACTCTAATTCGGTTCTGCCACGCCTGGGTGAGTGTATCTATGTCTTGTGGAAAGGAACTGCCAGTTAGGGAACTGAACTGGATATTGACTGTAATGCCAGCTTTATAGGAAGTTGAAGCAGTTGTGTTAATCTCTGCTGTTCTTCTTAAATGTTCAAATATAAATATTAAAGTTTTTTTGAATCCAAATCCACCCGTTTTCTTTCTGGAGGCTGGAGGCCATCTGATCTGTCAGAGCGAGGCAGCGAACAACCTGTTTTTAGTCAGTTGTCATCAGTATATATTGTTAGGTAACATAAAACAACACTAAATCCAAACAAATACACTGAAACCGTACCTCTCTAAAGGTGTCCGTCACATCATGTAAGAATGTCTCCTTTTCCCGTCCGTGGCTGTTGCAGCACTCAAAGGTTGTGACCATAGTAGGAGTGGTGAGGGGAAGCAAGAGGATCCAGATGACGACAGAAATCTGAGGAGATTTCTTAAACACGTTGACAAAATTTCTCCTTCCAAGATGGACCACATTGAAGTAGCGATCAAGGGACATTGTGATGAGGAAGGCGATGCTGGCTCCTCGATTGAGAAACAGCATGAAGAGCATTATCTTACAAAGCACAGTGTCCTCACTGCGCCTCAAGTTGTGCTGGTAATGATGGATCTTGAAAGGAAGGCAGCCCACCAGCAAGAAATCAGCAACCACAATATTGAACAAGAAGATCGCTTTGTTCTTCCAGAACTTGTATCTAAAAAGGTCATATAACAGTTAATTGTTTCACAGCCAGCGAGTTTGCTTTGTATCAAGAGCGAATGAAGAGGAACAGGAAAAAAATAAACCTAAGCTTATGATGCTGTTTCTGCCATCTACACGACCTCGTCCTCTCCTCGGAGAGCTGAGTAAAATGTTGGACAGTCGCACTCAGACTCATGTCAGATAAACTCTTCAAAACTCATAGACCAGCGTGGGAACATATGTAGATTTTACTTTGTAGCGACTTGCAAGGTCTGCTTTTTTGTTTTGTTTGCACTTCAGTGTAACACTTACAGCTTAGCTTTTTTGTTCTACACTTTCTATTTTAACTTTTCAAGAACAAAATTGGATTCATCTGTCCATTTCAAAGGTTTAATAGAGTTTTGGTAGGTCTTGTTATTTTCATGGCATCTGAATTGGTTGCATCAGAGTGGTCACAGTCTTTTAAAGATAAACTTAAAACCGCTTTCTTCGCCACATCAGTAGCGCAGTTGGTTTACACTTCATTTAGCAAACTTTGCCCCCAGTAACCAGAATCCAGCACAGCTTTCCTCTTGGTTTTTACTAAAACGAGAATAAATGTAAACGAGTAAAAAGATTTCCCGTACCTGAAGATGAAGATGTAGAGAACGGACAGGTTGAGAGGCAGACCCAGTGTAAATTCTCCCACCATTACCCAGGAGAGGACTTGGTATGTAATGTCACTGGGTGTTTTGCAGTGGTCAACTGATCGATTTACAGACATGTTTTGTTGAATCATCATATAAATGGCAAAAAATGTCCACCTTCTATAGCAGATAAAGCTACGGTCAAATTAATATGTCGTATATTGAGAAAGCAAGCATTGCAGTTAAATCCCTTATCCTGGAGGTTGTTGTAGGTTCCTATGATCTCGAATCTTCACCCCTCAGGGACAGATGCTCCTTCTCACTCTCCTTCTAGTTCCTTAAATTGAACAGTCCCCTTAAGAGAGCCTTACAGTGATTGTGGACCTCTGTCAAGGCTGGTTTTTCCATGGCAAAAGATACGGAGGAAGCACACTCTCAATGCAGTGAAGGAGAAAGGAGAAAATGCCCTCTCTTAGCCTCTGTTTATGTGATGCTACCACGCTGGTTACTTGCGAAGAAGTATTTACATTCAGGAGGTGCTGGAGGTGTGGTTTAGGGAGCTCTACTCAACTGACTGAGAAACTAAGCATGAGAGTTACATTTATGAATCTTTCAATCTGCAAACTCTAAATTATTACTGCAAAAAAGGAATCTGACAGTAATTTCGATGTTACAGAGAGAGAGAGAGCTATTTGGAAACTGGTAGTTCAAGGTGGTTTTATCAGCAGACTGGCTAAACTCCTTGTGACATTCAGGGGACTGTCAATATGACAAAATCATGCTTGCACATTTGCAATATTATGTTTGGAGACATTCATGGAAAAAACATGCAAACACATATAAGTTTTACATTGCTATAAAGTGACAGATCAGTGTCTTTAGGTACACAGTTTTAGATTTGAGATTTTTCCTACGTTCAATAACCTGTTATGACAAAGTAATAACATTGTTTATGAATCTTTTTTAAATGTTAAAAAAAAATCATAAACCTGTGTCTTATTGACAGATACATTTGTTTGTCAAAGCCTCATTTGGCAGCAGCTACAGCCTTCTATGTTCAAGGGTTTTCAATCTTTGCACATCTGGATTCAGGCTGTTTGTTCCACTCTTCCTGACACATCTTTTCTTGCATTGCATGGAAAGCCAGTCTGACTGAGCTGCTACTTTATAGTCGCTGGCAGAGTCTGTATTTCAGCTCCATGCCAGCTAATCTAAGTTGGATTAATACTTATCAGTTTTCTTGATTAAACCTACTTTGGTTATGTCAAAGTGAGAGTTTGCCAGGGTCAGAATCAGGTGTTTTTGTTATTTGGTTGAAGGATTACGGGCAGTGCCAACCTATACCTCTATTTTATCAATATGTCACCGGTGCCACAGAAATAATGAGTGAAGGATCAGCTTCATAGCTTGGAAAGTGTGCACGTGATAATTATCTTCAAATGAAATCACCTCTTACTTTGTGCAATCTAATGTTGGAATTCCACATTTGTTTATGATTTCAAACTTTTTTTTCCGTTTCAAAATGATTAAGACCATTGTGCTTCTGTGATACTGAAAGGTTTTGAAAGGTTCTGCATTCTGACCTGCTAATATTCTAAATGTTGTCTGTGCTGGTGTGCTGGCACACAGCGGGTTAAATGGTATCCACAGGCATGAATATTGTGTTTTTGGATTAGCTTTGTCATAGAGGAGGGATTTTTCCAGGCTGTATTCTTCCTCAGTTCCAGCTGGGATATTCTCCAGACCCAAATGACACTCTACAGGAATGGTATCATCATGAATTCATGCATGTTTGGTTAAGTGTTGTTGAGCATACATATAGGAAAACTGTACAACATGAAAGATACAACAAAAAAGTGAAGGGTTGTGAATACTTTTCAAAGAAATAGTTGTATGATTCATGGGGTGAGGTTGAGCCAGAATACAAGTTTGTCTGAAGATCTGATGAGTTTACACTGCATACATTTTGTTACAGTATATAAGAGGATTCTTTAAGGAAATATTACAGCTTTCTAATACAGACAGGAGTTCATCTTCAAGTACACCTTTGTTTGAACATACTAGAGAATTGCAAGCAGTGGAAAAGTCATGTCTATGCTTTAGGATGAGCATAAAGAGTCTTCTACAACTATGAAAACTCAGAGGAAATCATAGACAAACACTTTGGTCATTCTTACAAAATACTCCTTGCAAAAATCAACCTGAAAATGCATAACAGCGTTTTTGGTAACTAAGTCAACCATGCAATCTTGTCAAAGTCAACATACTTTGCTCTGTTCATGTTAACCGTTAAAGTAACCATTCCTCCTCCTCTCTAAAGCTGCCCTCTGCTGTAAAATACAAGAAAACTAATCATTTCAAACTTCAATATAAATTTGAATCCTATTAAGCCATGCACTGACATCTTTACTTCACTTTACTTAACTGTACTGCTGTGTCATTGTCTGACACAATGTTGCACAAATGAGCTATGCCACATGGTTTCTGCAACAGACACATGAACACAGTTGAGTACGTTTTGTGCTTTATGGCTTGTTGCACGTCTGACTGTAACAGTGCGAATTTTAACCCATTACAGCCATTGCAACGTGACTTTTCTATACCAATAATATGAGTGTATGTCATGGCCCAGCAGGCCTGCCTGAGGATGGTCAGCTGTGACAGTGTTTTTGTTGTTGTTACTCTCTCTCTTTCGCTCCTCCCAGGGCGGGACTCATTATGGGTTCCCACCTTTGGCTCACGCACCTGCAGGACATCTACAGTACCTACCTGCGCCCAATTACCTCTGTGTTCCTGTCACTACTTAAGACAATGAAGCTGTGCTACTCGTCACTGGATAGTTGTGCGACTTGCGTTAGTGTTGCCCCGGCATTTTGCCAACGATCCAACCTGTGCTCTCTTTCCAAATAGACCTCCTGGACCCATCCCTGTTTTACGGGTAAAACAGGGATGGGTTGGTGTGTCTGGCAGATCACGGTGTGTGGCTATAGAGGATTAAGTGTGACGTATTACTGAATATAGTAATACAGTACTTTTATTTAATATAGTACTTTATTTAATTGCATAATTACTACCAGGGAAAAGTAATTTGTTATACTATTTGTTACGTTACTTTTATGTTACTCTGTAAAATAGCTCAAGCACAGTTTGCCATAATCACTATTTAAAAACATAAACCTGAGGCTACAACCCCACAGACTAAAACAATTGCTTAATGAGGTGACACATCTTTAAAATCGTTTTCGTAGTGGAATACAAAGCTGACTGGACAAAGCAAAGATGAAAACCAGAACAAAAAAGCGATCGCCAGGGATTCTGCTTTGGAAACGTGAACAGGAAGAGAGGGAGGCTGCAACCTGACTGCTCATCTGCTTTGTTACCTGTTGAAGTTGAGGGTCTGGCCCCTGGGGTCGGCATTCACTCAATTTTCACTCTGGGTTCTTGGCTAGCTTAGCGTTAGCATGCATCTTGGCAGATGCTTGTAAAGAAACTGAAGTTATCTTAGCAGCATAATGCAGCTGTTTCTGTCCTGGGTGCAGTTTTACACTTCCACTCTAGACTGCGCCATTATTTTTCGCTTCTTAGACGTGAACACAAATCAGGTGATTTACAGTGGGATGCAAAAGTTTGGGCAACCGCTTCCTGTAGGTTCCAATGAGAGTCTGGATTGTGGTTGAAGGTATTTTGGACCATTCCTCTTTACAAAACATCTCTAGTTCATTCAGGTTTGATGGCTTCCGAGCATGGACAGCTCTCTTTAACTCACACCACAGATTTTCAATAATATTCAGGTCTGGGCTGAGATGGCGGTTCCAGAACGTTGTACTTGTTCCTCTGCATGAATGCCTTAGTGGATTTTGAGCAGTGTTTCCAGAATGAAGCTGGCTTGTCCAAATGTGCTTTGGCGGCTCTGTTTGTGCTGTGGGCGGAGAAAAGGCTTCCTCTGCATCACTCTCGCATACAGCATCTCCTTGTATGCGCCGAATGGTTGAACGATGCACAGCGACTCCATCTGCTGCAAGATGATGTTGTAAGTCTTTGGTGCTGGTCTGTGGGTTGACTCTGACTGTTCTCACCATTCATTGCTTCTGCTTATCCGAGATTTTTCTTGGTCTGTCACTTTGAGCCTTAACTTGAACTGAGCCTGTGGTTTTCCATTTTCTCAGCATGTTCCTAACTGTGGAAACAGACAGCTTAAATCTCTGAGACAGCTTTCTGTGTCCTGCCCCTAAACCATGATGGTGACAATCTTTGTCTTCAGGTCATTTGAGAGTTGTTTTGAGACCCCATGTTGCTACTCTTCAGAGAAAATTAAAAGAGGAGGGAAACTTACAATTGACCCCCTTAAATACTCTTTCTCATTACTGGATTCACCTGTGTATGTAGGTCAGGGGTCACTGAGCTTACCAAGTCAATTTGAGTTCCAATAATTAGTTCTAACGGTTTTGGTATCAATAAAATGACAACAGTGCCCAAATTTATGCACCTGCCTGAATTTGTTTAACCCTTGTGTGGTGTTCGTATTTTTGTTACTCAGCCAGTGTTCATGGGTCTGGTGGACCCGCTAGAGTTTTGGCTTTCCAAATTAACACTATCAAACAATTTTATGTTAAATTACTCAACAGATGTTTACTTCATCCCAATTACAAGACATATGAACAGCAAACATGGTTAATTTTTTCCCTTTACCTTTGTTAGATCACATTTATGAATTAATGTGCTTCTCGTTTTTCTTTTATATAAAATGTTATAAATAAATCAGTTATAATCAAGTGGAGTGAGTGGAAAGACACAACACATTTACACGTGAAAAAATAATTAATTGTTTAATTTTTCTTTTGAAAAAAACTGAACACGGGTCTCACAGACCCGAACACCATACAAGGGTTAACCAATTATTGCAAACTTTCTGTAAATTCAAAAAACTTCATTTCACTTCTCAAATATCACTGTGTGTGTCTCCTATATCAGCGGTCCCCAACCCCCGGGCCTCGGACAGGTACCGGTCCGTGAGTCGTTTGGTACCGGGCCGCGAGAGTTGAGGCTCAGGTGTGAAATGTATGGTTTTCAGGGTTTTTATCGGTTTTCAGCGTTATTTTGTTATCGTTTACTCTGTTTTCCTGGGTCTTTTCACATGTGTTATGAATAAATCTTCTTTTTTCGGTACCGGTAATAGTTTTATTTTGTTGTATTTATCCGCGACACCTTAAAGGCCGGTCCGTGAAAATATTGTCGGGCATAAATCGGTCCATGGTGCAAAAAAGGTTGGGGACTGCTGTCCTATATGATATATTTAACTGACGTTTTTTATTGTAACAACCAACGATTTATACAGGAAAATAAGTGTTAACAAGGTTGGCCAAACTTTTACATCCCACTGAGTGTGAGTGCAAGAACCGATAAGTGGGACTGAGATCAAGCAGACAATTGGAGCAGGAAGCAGGAATTGGACTACTGGGAACTGATTTTCTGCAAGTACCGGTTCTCGACTCCCATACCTATGGGAAAACTATTGTTTGGTATGGGGAAATTAATTCATATTGTCTTACAGTGTAAATCATTTGCATCGTAGAAATTACCATGTAAATGACCAGGTTAATTTTGCTCTGGATTGCTTCCCTGCACCTTCAGATCGGAGATGGGTTCTGACTGTTTCCCTGTTCTTTGCTATGTTATTTATAAGTTCTTACCAAGATAATGTGAGAGCAGTTTAAAAATAAATATGTTTTAGTGTTACAGCAAGTTGTGAGTATTTTGCAACAGCATTACTCAAGTTAAATAGACAATCAGTAATATTTTGTAATATTTTAATAAAAAACATGCTTCTTCCGTACAGACATGACTCATATCAAAACCACCATCACTATACTCTCCAGAGCAGCTGCTAAAAGAAAGGAGAATAAATAAGAGTTCATATCTTGTATTGATTTATTATCGTGAAATAAAACTAAACTACGGTAAAATTTGATTTGAATGAGCAAATCTCATCTCTCATCCGAGCTCCCTTCTCTCCTCAAACGTGAACAAGACAAAAGATTCTTAAACTCCACACTTGGGGCAGTAATTCATCCCCAAGCTGGAGTGGGCACTTGACCGGGTGAGGACCATGACCTCAGACTTGGAGGTGCTGATTCTCTTTCCTGTCATCTCACCCTCGGCTGCGAGATGCTCCAGTGTGAGCTGGAGGCCACTACCTGATGAAGTTATGAAAATGATTCATTTAACATGTTTGTGGTTCTCACAATAAAAAATACTTACTTGCTTGAATTTTAGGTTTTTTGTGTTATTTTAGGCCAATTGTATAAATACACTATGTTAACATGAAAAAATAACTGTAAATTTAGACGTGAGGTTGTACTGAAAGCAACGATACCACAAACAATGCAAAGAAAACAATTTTTTAAGGGGAAATATAAAGGTAAAATCAAAAGCAGTCAAAAACGGCCAACTATACCCTGGACCCCAAGAGAATGTGGAACAGGGAAAACAAACAGGTCCAAACAATCACAGGATAACAAGATAAATGAAGTAAAACTAAATGCAAAACACAGGGAACAAAAGACTGCCAAAATAAAATGAGGCGTAACAAAGTAAACATCTTACATCAAGACATAAACTAAATAACTTCGAAGAGCATGTGTACAAGAATCCAAAACAGCTGTAACAAACTGCGGTTAAAGGAGCACAGAGAAATATTTGGACAAGCCCGGACCCAGAGGCCTGCTGCTAACATAGCCACCGGTTGACTGTCTGCTTGTGAATTATCTATGCTGTGCAATGATTCCTACATCTCAGTCTGTCTGTATTTTAAGCTAATTTAAAAAAAAAAAAAAATTTAGTTTTATAAATCTCATAGAGTACAGATAATGCAACAAACAGTATTACTTAACCAGGCAACATCTAAATTATAAATCAAACACAATGTTAATACCAGCAGCCTGACACTTTTTAGGTCCCTATCCTACTGCCAAAACAACTGTAACAGATCTGGGTATGGACATGCATGTGGGATCCCAGAGGGTTTTCTCTGTTCTTTGGCACCAAGGCGTTGGCAGCAATTCTGTGGCTTGTGTGGGATGTTGAACAATGTCACTGTGGGTCGAGCTTCTTTCAGTAGATTTTGGGACTGGGAAGAAACCTTGTTGGGTTAGATTTTAATCATGTTCCATGAATCAATAACGAGCATTTTTTGTGGCTAAGCTGAGTGCACTGACCTACTGAGAGGCTACTTACATTTAGGAGTACCTGCCGTGGTGTGCAAACTACTGCTAACAGTTAAAATGAGACAACTTCTTTTCCCTCTCAGTCATTAGTTTGACAACATGTTGGCCGCAAAAATAAAAAAAAGTGTTTTCATGTCACATGAAAGGAAAAAATTAACAATTTTTTTAAAACAAAATTTATATTTGAAAAAATATTAATGTATGTAGTTATATACAGTAAACAGTAAATGGCATATTTCTCCCTTTTCTGTCTAAAATCTCAATGTCATGTTTTTCCCTCAGATACAGTCTCTTCTTATCTTATTTCTTTACATGGTCTCACATTCTTTAGAAATCCCAGTGTCATCTCTGTCAGTAAAAGCTACGTAATGTGTTCTAATTTGATGTCTGCCAAAACTTGTCAGAACTGGTCTTTTTACATGTGTCAACACGCCATAACCACATGTTTGACTGCTTGTATCCCAGCAACTCTTGATCTGTCTCTCTTCTTTTCTTGAGTATAAATTCAAACGTATTTGTGCAAGAAGAGACAAAACGGCCAAGAAAAAGTTTTAATGGTAATAATTATGAATTATTTTGGCAGATTGAGTTTAAAGTTCACCATTAGATACATTACAGTCGTCTTTTGTGGTTCCTAAAGCCTTCCAGAAGTTTTCCATCCGTGCCATCATTTTCAGTCACAAATATACACTGAAAGGCTTTTAGCTCTCCGTTAAGAGTGGAACCAGCAATTTTTTGACACTTTTTACCTCATTAATTAATTAATAGAGCCACTTGTCACAACAGTGACATTCACTCATAACCCCATAGAGGAGCTGTATTTTGGCCTGAATGTGTTTTCACCCACATCTGAACATCATGGAAATGTTTTCTTTTTGTTAATTTAATTAGCTGTTGTATGCAAATATATTAACATATATCCACATATACATGTACACCAAAATTTCTGATGTGCCATCAGCAGAAAATGAAGATTAACATGTTGGTGCAGAAGTAAAAATACACAAAATATTTACAAAATGCCTCATGCAAACAAAAATATAAAATGCCAACTTGTGTTAGTTTTTTTCACAACTTAATTTACTGCTACAATATATCTAGGGTATGAAAACATTTGGAATTTCTAAGAAAACAATAAGTGTCACTTTTTGTGAAGTGATTTAAGTCTGAATAATATAATGTAATTCTTATCCACAAAAAAGGCACGGTTGTATTCATATTTGTGCTGATGGGGAGAATTATGTTGTTGTTTTTTCCTGCATACCAAAAAACCCAAATATTGGCAGCCCCAAAAGGAAAGCTAGCAGGGTGGTAATAATGTTTTTTAACCATCTGGTTCAAAAGGCCAGAAATAAATAATAAGGACTCTGCAAAGATTCCTTTCAAGGAAGGTAAGGACTCCCTCCTACTCTTTTACTCTCTTTTCTTTATGTCCAGAGTGTGTAGTCATCCATCAAAAGGCCATTTTTTTAGTGTGGATTTCTAAATGTACTTTTTAAATGTAAAATGCAGATTGAATGATATGGTAACACAAGAATGAAGCATATTGACTTTGCAGCTGAATTCATTAGGGTCACAGATAAACAAATAATATTTTCAAAATGTCACATTTACACAACTTTCAGACAAGTAAACAAAGTAATCACTGCAGGGTGCTAATATTTATTGCTTCTAACTCTGTCTCCTTATTATTTACATTTTTGCCTTAGCTTATGTATCAATGTCCTCAGTTTGTTTTTTACCCATAACTCAAAAGAATTATTTAACTCAGTTATTACACTTGTAGTTATTCATTATTTTCTTACGACAAAGAACTATAACAAATACTGCTATTCCAAATAAGTGCATAAGTGTTTGTACCTTGCAGTGACTCATTGTTAACCCACAGACGATTTAAATTGTAGATGAAAGCAGGGAGCATAGACTCACCAGATTCCAGCTTATTGACTACTTAAATCAGGGAGGTGTCTATTTACTGACAGACAGTTACACCAGACATACCCTCACTCGGCGCGCTACATCTACTGATGGTGTCATTAAGGTGAGTAATTTCACCCATGTGACTTATATAGAAATGCTGGGATTTCTGGGACTAAGTCAGGGTGAAGATTAGTTCAGGTTGAGTGTATGACTCACGTGTTACATTGTAAGAGTCGTTTGTGGGCGTGGCACTTTGTGAGCAGAGCTTTCAAGGTGGTATCATCAAGGTGTTCCCAGCATACCGTAATCCATTTACTAGAAATAATCTCAGGATGAATATATATACATATCTCTATTCACACATCACAAACAGTTCAGTACCGACCAGCCACAATGTTAAAGCCACCTGCCTAAAATTGTGTAGATCCTTCCCATTCCACCATTTGATGATGTGAAGCCAATCAGAAGACACATGACTGAGAGCGAGACTTACTTCTGACTGTGGATAACCTGAATGTCTGCTACATGGCCCAGTATAAGACAAAATAAATATGAATATAAAAAATAATTATTATATTGAACTGTTATGAGCTGGAAATGATCATGTCATGATAATTTCCCTGTATGTACTTTTAAAATGACGTATTAATCACCTGCAGACTGAGGATCCCCTAAATGTTATCTAACAGATGGTGTGAAAAACAAAAACTTGTTTCACTGTTGTGGCTTAGATAAAAGCTGCGTTGGTATAATTTGACAGAAGAACAGATGTGCATACTTTGGCTGGGAGGCATTCTCTTAGAGAAATTTCAAACTTTGACCCCTGTGCTATATCCATAGGGCTGATAAACTAATATATTTTTTCATTTTTTACTTCTGTATATTTGAAAATCTTAAGAAAGTAGGAATTCAAATATATATATGCCTTGTCCTCATAACACATTTTAACCATTGAACCATTTTTTTCAACCTGCGGCTACTATAGAGTGAAACCACACTCTGTATGGGAACTCTCCCTTCTTTGTTTTCATAAACATGAAATGACAGTAGCATTTGTAGTTCTGTTTGACTTTCCTGTTGAGCTGACCTGTGGAGTTTCTTTTACTAAAAATGGGAAGTAATTGGATAGATAAAGTGCTTTGAACTTGGTGCTAGAGAAGCAGTAGACAAGTGGGTCGAGCAGACAGTCTATGTAGGAGAGGACCACGAGGCCATCAAAGGCCACTACAGCTTTGTGCTCGATGTAATCAGGCATATCTTTGACCCGAATGGTAAGCAGAACCATCCTGGCTATGGTGCAGGGGAGGAAACAGAATGAAAAGAGCACCATGACAGCAGTGACCAGAAATACCGCTCTCTTCAGCTTGGTCCTATCCCCGACTGTTTTTTTCCTGAGTCGGTTGACGATGCGCACAGTGCAGTAGAGCAGGATGACAAACGGGATCAGGATCTGAGTAAAGACTACAGTCTCTCTGATGCCATCCACCACATCCTTAGATAGGGGGATAAAAATAAAAGGGAATGTCAGCAGTCTAACCTCTGTTTAAAAATCACTTTGCATGACTGCTGTGGAGGATTCCTAGATTTAAAACAAAATTAAACTCTTATTAAACTGTTATAAGTATTAAGACACAATGACCTTAATTTATGCACGTGTTGTCTACAGTAAGAGAGAATAAGGCATGAAACAAGTAAGCATTACCTTGATCACGGTAGCATTTTCTTTAATGAGGCTGTAAGAGCAGTCAAAGTTTTTGAGCATGGTGGGGATGGTGAGAGGCAGAAGCAGCACCCAGATGAGGACAGAGATCTGTGGAGACTTCTTAAGCGCTTTTAGGGGACTTTTTCGACCAGGGTGCACCACATGAAAATACCGATGGATGGAAGTCGCTGTTAGGAAGGCGATGCTAGCTCCACGGTTTAAAAACAACATGAAAAGCATGGCTTTGCAGACAGCGTCATTGTTACTATTTCTAACTCCCTGGATGAAGGTATAGGCCTTTATGGGCAAGCAGATCAGCAGGAGGATGTCAGCCAAAACCAGGTTGAAGAGGAAGATATTATTTGTGCTGGATTTCCAAAACCTTAGCTTGAAAATAAAGAGGTGGATGACAGATGCATTCAGAGGCAAAGCCAAGATAAAAATCACAATTATTGCGGCTGCATAGAACTTGTACACTTGTATCTCGGCAGCTTCATCGTCTTCAAGAGGTTGTTCAGTTCCATTGGTGCTTTCCATTTTAGCAGTCAAAAAACAAATTGCCTGGGGGTCAGCAAATATTAATTCCAAGCTTGAAAACAGAAACAGATTCTACCCTGGAAGCATAGAGCAAAGCATTGTCTCTAAAGTGAAGAGGAAATCACTTCAAAGATCGAGTTCCATCCTGCAATCAAAACAGAAGAAATCCTGTCAAACAGGTTTCCTCGGTGTCTTTAGTTTTGGTCCTTTTTAAAACTTTAGGTTTCTTCTTTCAGTCCTTGAGTCATTGCTACTTTATGTCCTTTCAGGCGAAAGTCAGTACCAGTTCCAGTTAAATCTGGAAGTAAGTCAGTGTGCAGGTACAGTAGGCATCTCTTTTGTACTGCTGCTCTGCCCCCAGTTTGTAGCTCCTCCTTATTGCATGAGGGGGTGAGTCACCAGCTGTTATTGCACTGTTAGACCAACGGGACTTACATAGACCAAAACTCACTTGTAAAATAGATATAGAATATAGAATACAAACAATTCAAACATCTAACTACGAAGCAAAAGCACCTTTGTTTTTTAATCATGGCATGTAAACAAACTTTCTGTGTAGCCTCGTTAAGCCCTGACAAGGTCTGTGTAACCAAGTTAAAACAAGCACTGATAGCACCAGCTTGACTTTTGACAGCGTGACAGCGGTATGGGGAAACATTGTGGGAACATTTCAGGTTTTTGAGAAAGAATTAACCATCTTGCCTTTGCTAAGCTACTGTGTCACTTAGTTTATCTAGAATGACAGCTGTCAAGCATCTCAGCTCAGAGATTTTTGCGTTTGTATCACTTTTAAAAGTGCAGGCCTCTTATGCAGATGCTAAAAATGCTGCTTGGGGATGTTTGGGGAAAAACACGGGGTGGGGGTGGGTGGGGGGTGTATTGGCCTTAGGCCTCACTTTGCTCTGCATGCCTTCACTGCTTCAGCAAGTCCAAGCATCTCTAAAGAGTTAGATTCTCCCTCCAGGGTCATTGTGAAAACAATACTATTCATGATTTTAACAAGACTTGTTGAAAGACAGTTTTAAATAGTCTTTTAACTTTCTTTTGCTATCTTTAATTTTTCTTTTTGTTTAAAAACATATAAAAAATTAAGGCATAATGTTCTTATGATAAAAGTATCTTGAAAGAGAGAACACTGTCAATAGAGAACTTAGATGTAGATGCTTCTGCTTTTATAAAATATTAAGAGCAATACTGTAAAACCACGTGATCAATGTTTTTTAATCAATATTTGTAGCCTGTCAGACGTTAACCTGCTGTTTCCAGATTTTCAAGCCCACTTTTGAGTCCACTAGCATTCAGTTGTAACGTTGTACTTAAACTAACTAACGTTGATTAGTTTGATTATATTCAATTCAATTGAATTTTATTTATACAGCGCCAAATTACAACAACAGTCGCCTCAGGGTACTTTATATTGTAAGGTAAACCCTACAATAATATATATTGAGAAAACCCCAACAATCATATGACCCCCTATGAGTAAGCACTTTGGCGACAGTGGGAAGGAAAAACTTCCTTTTAACAGGAAGAAACCTCCGGCAAAACCAGGCTCAGGGAGGGGCGGGGCCATCTGCTGCAACCAGTTGGTGTGAGAGAAGGAAGAGAGGACAAAAGATGAGCTGTGGAAGAGAGTCAGAGATTAATAGCAAGTATGATTCAATGCAGAAAGGTCTATTAACACATAGATAGTGAGAAAGGTGACTAAAGAAGAAATACTCAGTGCATGATGGGAATCCCCCAGCAGCCTACACCTATTACAACATAACTAAGGTAGGATTCAGGGTGCCTCTCACACTGTACAAGTCACCGACCTTGGATTTAGCAAAACAGCCCCAGACCATCAAACTTCTTCCTCCATGTTTGACAGTTGATGCCAACACTGTGGAACCATCCCTTTGATACTCGATGGCATTCAAAGATCCTGTGTGGTGAACCGAAGATTTCAAATTATGATTCATCGGTCCAGAATACCTTCTTCTAGTCTTCAGTAGTCCAATGACAGTGTTTCATGGCCCAGGCAAGCCTCTTTGTCTTATTCTGACATCTTAGCAATGGCTTTCTTGCTGCAACTCGTCCTGTCAAACCTGCAGCTCAAAGTCTTCTCCTCACAGTTGAAACTGAGACTTGCTTACCACGACCACTATCAAGGCTGTGCTTGAAATGGTTGTCCTGTGAGTCGCCTATCACGTAAGCCGTTAACTCTCAGAAACCTGTCCTCTGATTCAACTGTGGCTTTGGGTCTGCCAGACCTGTTCCTGTCACAGTTTGCCCCAGTTTCTGAGTGCTTTTGATTGTGAAGGAAACTCTACTCAGTGACACCTTGACTTTCTTTGCAATTTCTGTGGAAGAAATACCTAAATTTTTTAATGTTATGAGGGTCTTTCTTTCTTCCATTGTTAATTGCCTTTTTCTCACCATTTTTGTAGCATCACACTACTTTCTGCAGTACAATACTGTTCTACTGGTGCTCACGAACATATGGTACCAAGGTGTGTTCCAACACTACTTTTATCCAGGCAGAGTAATCCAGGCAATTTGAAACACCTGTAGGAATTAGTAGCACCAGCTTTTAAGGCTTGGTCAACCACAATTGCTGCAGAACAGCTTTAATTTGTTAACCATTTTGTGTTCCCTGAAAAAGGCCTTTTTCAGAACAGTAAAACCAGAGTTAACCCTGCATGCTGAAGTGGCAACCCCTAACTCTACTCCAGTAAATTTAAGTAAATGTTAATGCTTGGAAAAATTTACTTCTAAAAGTACTTTTATTGCACCATTTTCATTTACTCATGAGCTGCTGTAACATGAATCAAATGGCTGAATTGCCACCTCAGCATGCAGTCAAGTTCAATAGAGCAGCGGTACCGGGGTACTGGTTTCCAAGGTTTTTATCGTTAACTTGGTTTCCCTGGGTCTTTTCCCGTGTTGTAGTTGTGTATCTTATTTTGAAAGAAATATTTATGCATTACCATAGCGTCCAGAGAGCATTAAGGGGCAGAGAGGAGGATGTTACTGTCAATGTTGTTGGTGCATTTCAGGAGGACGCTGCTAATAAAGTTACACAATAACACAGTAAATTTGCATTTATTATTATATTTACAAAATACCACACTTTTTGTCTTGGTCGTATCATTTTATTTTGTTGTATTTATCCGCGACACCTTAAAGGCCGGTCCGTGAAAATATTGTGTAGATTGGGTACATAGTCCCAAGTGCGATAGGAGAAGGATCGTTGAGTGCGAGGGGAACTGACCTGAAAAATAGGATCATGGCCAAGCTTGAAACCTGGATCCCCCGTAGCCGGTTACCAAGATTACGTGAAGTACCCTCAGAAGGTCTGCTAGATGATGTTAATGCAGCACTACGGTTGCAGTAGACGGCCGTAGTGATCGATGTAGCGGTTCCGAATGACAGCAATATCAGGAAGAAGGAACACGAGAAGCTGGAGAAATACCAAGGGCTCAGAGAAGAGCTCGAGAGGATGTGGAGGGTGAAGGTAACGGTGGTCCCCGTGGTAATCGGAGCACTAGGTGCGGTGACTCCCAAGCTGGGCGAGTGGCTCCAGCAGATCCCGGGAATAACATCGGAGATCTCTGTCCAGAAGAGCGCAGTCCTGGGAACAGCTAAGATACTGCGCAGGACCCTCAAGCTCCCAGGCCTCTGGTAGAGGACCCGAGCTTGAAGGATAAACAGGGGCGTGCTGGGTGTTATATATATATATATATATAAACATAAAAACATTGTTATACACTTAAGTAGCTTTTAACAATGCTGCAATTATTAGTTTTTATTGGCATGTAAAATTCTTGGTTAAATGAATGAAACCACACCTGTACATTCTTTACGCCACAAACTATTGATTTGACAGCTATTCTGCAGCATTGCTTAACAAACTGCTTCACATTGGTTAAAGAAACATGTTTCACAACACCAACTCTCCCGCTTGGCTTTTGAAACACCTTGTATGGCCTTTTGATGCATAACAGAGGGGAACCTTGTGAAACTGCAGTATATCTGAGGCATACTTCAATAATTATTTACTATCCTGCATTGATGAAAAGCTAATTTTAGTATTCTTTGAGCAGTGAACCCTGCTCACTCCTTCAGTGTGTGGGTTGGAGAATTGGTACCACTGATGTTACATGGTCGATTGCATTAAGGATCTCTGTACCTCAACAGTTCTTTCACATTAAATTTAGTTTTTCAGTGCAAGAGTTAAAAATATGACAATAATGTGGAAGCTGATAGTTCACTTCCTTTCATTTGGGAAATTACCACTGATGACTAATCCTCATTTTACCTGTCAAAGACCATCTGTTTGTAATTGGTTTTCTGTATTTATTTGAAATAATTGAGTATTGAGATTAAATTACATTCTGGCATTAGTCTGCAGTCTCATCTACTGATGATTACTTTGTGCGTTTTCAGCTGTTGGTACTTAGCTGGACAAGTTGCTGCCTGTCAGACTGGAGATAATTAACATAGCAGCTTTGAAATTTAGTGTAAGTAGGCGTGGTAACAGCAATCCTTATGTGACAGGCAAAGATTTAGTCCAAGCAAACAGCCTCTTGGTATAATAAAATTGTAGCTGTCAGTGATTTTAATAGAGATTTGAAAGATTGCAGATTGCAGGTGAACTTATCCCTAAACACTCAAAATATTATGTCTGGAGGTGCTGTCGCTTCTAAAGCCTCAAAGCTTTGTCAGCCTTAAAGTATTACAAAGCAACAGCTGCTGGTAATTGACTGTTCATGTATTTTCTATCACAGGATCCTGGGAGAACACAAAGTGAGCTTTAACTCTTGACTCATCAGGAAGTCGTCAGAGAGAGGTTTTAAAATCTGAAATATTATTTATCTTTCCTCAAACCACAACATTTTCCAAATATAATAAAAAATTCAAGACTGTTAATAAGTTCATATCTCACATTGCTAAAAACAACATGGTCTGAATCAAAGTGGCACCACAGATGGCAGCCTTGGTACTGCGCTCTCTTGCACTTTCCTTCGTTTTGTTTATATTCCGTACATTTGGTCACTCAGACCACATCACTTTTTTTTCCAGAGATCAACTGCTAAACATCAGACAGTCATCTCAAAATAGTTTTTATCCTTTTTTCATAAACCTGGAAAGTTTTTTGGAGATTTTAGTCAAGGCACAGCAGCTCTCTGTGGCGCTCGAAGGAGACGCAGACGGAGGACCCGCGCTGGTGCACTGGTGAAATCACGTTGGCATTCCGCACGGCACTCCCCTCCATTCATCTTGCGAATCTCTGCTCTCTTCCAAACAAAGTGGAGGAATTACTGCTTTTAAACCGGGCTAACAAGGACTTTGCACGCTCTGCTGCCCTGTGCTTTACTGAAACCTGGCTCAATGAACGAATCCCAGACGCTGTCTCAAATGTGCCAGGCTTCCAACTTCACCGGGCAGACCGCAAAACGGAGCTCTCAGGGAAAACAAGGGGTGGTGAAGTCTGCTTCTAGATTAACGAAGGTTGGTGTACTGCTGTCACAGTGTTACAGAAATACTCCGGCCCAAACCTGAAAACTTTTTTCATCAACTGCAAACCACTTTATTCACCGTAGGAGTTTTCTTCCTTCATGCTTGTTGGAGTTTACATCCCTCCTCAGGCCAACCCGAACAACGCACTGTGCGAGCTGGCTGACCAGATTACCACCCTGGAAAGAAAATCCCCCAATTCCTTTACAATTGTCCTTGGGGATTTTAACAGAGCAAATCGAAACCACGAACTTCCTAAATATAGACAGCATATAGACTGCCCCACCAGGGACAACATGACACTGGACCACTGTTACACTACATTACAGTTTTTTTCAATCGCTAACAAGCGCCTACCCATACTTCAGATACTTTTTCTAAACTCTTAACACAGACTCACACCTACAAAACACAATTGGCCAAATGGATAATTTTCTTCTCAAAAATACATTTTGTTAAATATATATTAACTCTTCATTTCAAAATAGAACACATCTTTCTCTGCACACACTAACTGTACAAAAACACTATAAATCTGACTCAAAATGAAATTAGTCTGTCAAAGAATAACACTTGTTTTCACCTCACAAGGTACATGCAGTCAATCAAAGTACACCTTGTTTCAAAATACTGGCTATTATTGACATTACAAAAACTGCATAGACTTTTATGTTTCAGTTTTACAGGTATTTGCATGCGAAACATGCAATCCACCATTTTGACACCAGAAATGTCTTGGTTGGTAACTGTATGTCCACATGTACAGTAATGTTCACATTCAAAAGCATTCCAGTAAAAAGCAAACAAGTTTTTGTTTCTTTACTGTTTACTACAGGAGGTACAGTAGAAACACGGTATGATAGGACAGAGAAAGTTTTACAGTATTGCTTACAGTGAACAAAATATCCATGAAACACACAAGAGCATTCTGAACAAAAAAACAACAGCAAAAAGCCAAGATAAAAAGGGGGGGAGGGGGGCTAAAAAAAAAGGCAAAAAATTTGCATCTAATCTCTGCGATCTTCAGGGTTAGGCCACATGTTTTCATCAACATCACATCTGATGTTATCCAAGTCGATGCACCTGGGATAAAACCGCCTGGTATGTCGGATCCACCCTTGGCAATCGTCAATTGTGATGTCCCTGGAGCCAGCATCCATGGCTTCAAGGAGGGACATCTGGTCATGTGGCTGATGGTCATAAACCTTGATTGATTGATTGATTGATTGGTAATTTATTTCAACATGTGAACAATATACAAGTACATTTAGAAAAGAAATGAGAGAAAAAAAAATATACTATACAAATTACATACAAAAAAACATTCTGATTAATTTACATGTTGAAAGGGAGTGGGAAGAAGTATACACTTATTTAATCCCACCCCTGTCCCATAAATTATCAGTGAATATTTAGTCAGCTTCCTTACTGATATAATTTGTAATAAAAATAGTGAACAGATTTCTGATATACTATATACTATAATATCACATCATGAATTTTTTGTTTGTTTGTTTTTAAATAGAGACATTCACTTAATTTAAATATTTTCCTTTTCTTTATAGATCGAGAAGATCATATTTTTATAACTCTTTTTGAACAGTTTTATGTTTGGACATTGCTTTAATTCCATATTCAGTTTGTTCCATAGTTTCACTCCTTGAACAGAAACACAAAAGCCTTTTCTTGTAGTACGTACCTTCATTGTTTTGAAGTTACAAAAACCCCTTAAATTATAACTTCCTTCTTTCAAAAAAAACATACTCTGAATATTACCTGGCAGTTCTTTATTTTTTGCTTTGAATAGAATTTGTGCTGTTTGGAATTTCACTATATCGTCAATTTTCAATATTTCAGACTGCAAAAATAGTGAGTTTGTATGTTCCCTATAACCTGCATTGTGGATGATTCGAATTGCTTTCTTTTGAAGAGTAAAAAGTGAATGTAATGTGGTTTTATAGTTATTGCCCCAGACCTCTGCACAATAGCTTAAGTATGGTGAAACCAGTGAACAGTAGAGAATATGAAGTGATGTTCTGTCGAATACCTGTTTTGCCTTGTTTAGTACTTCCACCTCCATGCAGAAAAAAACTCCTCTATGGGGTTGAGGAAAGGTGAATAGGGTGGAAGGAAGAGACTTACCAGTCTTGGGTGGACTTCAAACCATGTTGTTATTGCTTGCGAGTGATGGAAAGCCACATTGTCCCAGGTAATTACAAAGGTCCTCATGTTTTCACCCTCCTGACCCTGCTCTGGAACCAGGCGCTGGTGGAGATCATTGAGAAAGGCAAGCAAGCGCTCTGTATTATAGGGTCCAACCTGACATCTGTGAAGGAGTAATCCTGCATTTGCAATTGCTGCACACATGGTAATGTTTGCCCCTCTCTGTCCTGGCACATCAACTGTGGCCCTTTTTCCAATTACATTTCGTCCACGTCGACGCCTTTTGGCCAGATTGAATCCTGCCTCATCGATGTATATGAATTCATGAGGGGCCTGGTTGGCCTCCAATTCCATAACTCTCTGAAACAAAGTTTATGTAAGTCATGTTATTACTGTATACCATACTGTACTGTAACCTAGTATTGTGTAGGTTACCTACTTGCAAAGTGCAAAGCTTATAGAACTGGACATTGGATTGAATATACACTATACCTGGACATATTGTTGTCGTAGCTCCTTGACCCTCTCACTGTTCCTCTCAAAGGGAACAGTGTAGAGCTGCTTCATCCGCACTCTGTGTTTGGACAATGTCCGCGTAATGGTTGTGAGGCTGATTCTATCGATATTGTCAAATATCTCATGGTCCGCCACAATTCTAGTTTGAATTTCATGCAGTTTTATTGCATTATTTGCAGTAACCATTTCTACAATGGCAAGCTCCTGATCATTACTGTGGAGCTTTCCTCTTCCCCCAGAGGGTGGAAGACGTTGCATTCTTTAGAAAGACAAAAAATTCAACATATGCATTACTGTATGACCATATTGACATGTCAAGTGAGAATAGAAACAATCCATGTAAAATGCAATACTTACCTGTTGGTTTGTTGAAAGATGCGTATAATGGAGGCAACCGTTGACCGCCTCAAATTGGGCTGCACTCTTTCACCAGCCTCTCTTAGTGAAAGACCATGGTTGATTACATGGTCAATGATAGTGGCACGAATTTCATCACTGACTACTGTTCTTGCAGCCCTTGGAATGCCACCACCACGCATTCTTACACCTCTACCTTGCCCTCTCCTTGGGCCTGCTCTTCTCCCTGGGCCCCTTGCTCTTACGCTTCCTCGACCAGACATTACAGTGTTTGTCTTTTTTTTTGTTTCCAAAAACATCACTCCTCAAGGTCTTGCCTTATAAACCCCACTGAGTCTAAGCCAGAATGGAAGAAGCTGTGGTTGGCCCAATTTACCCAACATAAATCAGCTGTGTGTCAATTATTCAATTGTTTGTTTATTATCAGCTGAGATATATTTTTGATATTGATATTGTTTTTGTACTGATATCATTGCAGAAGCAGAGGTTTTTATACTGTATCTAAGGTTTGGAATATTGTTTTTGCTATTGTGGGATGTTGTGTGTTAACATTCGTAGATACTACAAAAACAGTCCATAATTTTGTTGGGAGGTATAGCTTGACTGTTAAGAAAATGTAAGCATCGTGGAAATGTGTTCACTGACTGCATATTGGGTGAACACGACATGAAATGTGTGAATGGTATGGCCACAACAGACCGATGCTGTGCTAATTGTGTTTAGAGTTTTGCAAATGTGACAACTGTTTGGACAAACGCTTGTTAGCGACTGCAAAAAACTGTAAAAGATGCCTATTGCTCTGTCCCCCAGGCAGCTTTGGGACATTCTGATCACTGCCTGGTCCATCTTATTCCAGTTTATAGGCAATAACTAAAACGTGCCAAGTCTATAGTCAAAACTGTGAAGAAGTGGACTAACGCAGCAAAGCAGGAACCAAGGCCAAGGAGGACGCCTACAGAAGCGGTTACAGGGCCCTGTAAGAGCAAGCCAGGAGCACACTGACCAGGGAAATCAAAGCGGCTAAAAGGATCTACTCCCAGAAGCTGAAAGAGTTTGCCTACCAGGCAAACAGGTCGGTGGACGATGCGGTGAACATGGGACTGCATTACATCCTGCAACATCTTGACCGCCCAGGGAACTTGTGCCAGGGTCCTGTTTGTGGACTTTAGTTTGGCATTTAATACCACTGTGCCTGAACTTCTCTCCTTCAAACTCTCCCAGCACAGCGTATCACCAGCTACCTGTCGGTGGATCACCAGCACAATGGGGGGGTGTTGATATAACAATGCAGCTGAAAGTCAACAAAGAAAGATGTCGAGGCAATGGTGCATCTGCCGCTATGGCTTGACTCCAGGTTTCCCCAATCTTATAAAGAGTACATTTGCATAATAACTGAAACTAGCCCACTGAATGAACAATGGGATATGAAGTCAGTTCCTTGATCATAAATATGCAAATTGTCATGACCATTGATCAACAACCACTGATCAAAGTGACTGATGAAGTCACTTGGATGACTGACGAAACGTGTCTCCCACTGAAAACGCTATGTCCAGATAAACAGAATCAACCTTTTGGGATTTCCTTACCTGGATGACTTAGCATGCATCAAGCCATTTCAACCCACTTTGGCAAGGACTGGCTAAAGCTTGTACGTCAGTATGAGCAAACAACACGTAAGATGGCGGACTACAGGAAAAACCTGAGATTCAGCCTTCAGATGCAGACATAAACATAGTTACTCCTAAAAGTTTTCAAATGAGCTCTTCAGTTAAGGGCCACCGAGCAACCAAAAGCCTACATAAGGCACAGCACCAGCTGCTCAGATTTTACCATTGACTTGCTAAAATTTAAAGTGGAGTGGATTCGACAGAGACTTGCAATGCTTCTAGATGAGAATATTCTTAAAAAGGTGTTTGGATTCATTGAGAAGACTCGTCTAGCACAGCATGAGAAGTAGGGATGGGTATTGATAAGATTTTAACGATTCCGATTCCATTTTCGATTCTGTTTAACGATTCGATTCCTTATCGATTCTCTTATCGATTCTTTTTTTTTTTAAAGGAGAACACTAAAGTCGATTAGCTTAGAACTGTGTTTTATATCTTCTCTTTGAACAAGATAGAAATTTAGGAGTAACATGGCCTTACAAACCCAACAGTGAGATCTTAAGAGATCCACAGCCTACGGCTCTTCAATGGGGTGTCACAGGGTCCCCAGGAAAAAAAATGTATATGTAAAATAATAAAATAAATATTCTCCTGTAGCAATAACAAAGTATAACATAAATTATTCTGTAGCAATTACACAAGAATATCCAGTAATGTCCCTGCCTACAATTAAACACATTCACTTACCAAAGTGAAATCGGGGGCATCTGCTGTGGCAAATGGGTGCAAGCCTTTGACCACAAACTTAGTCACTGCTCGGTGACATTCGTCTATCCTGGCCTGAAAGGAGACGCTACCGGTAGACTGCAGCGAGAACTGCCAGCATCTGAGCCAGCCAGACTCTGTCTCTCTCATCATGGTTATCTAAATGCAACGCACAGTAATAGCAGGTTTTGTAATAAGGTAAATCGCGCTAACATAATATGCAATGCTAATTGATTAGTTACCTGCAGTATTAACGGGAGAGGACGTGGAAACGCTACCGCTGCTGCTGGGTTGAGCTTCGCTAGTCCGGAGCGGATCAAAAACACGACATTCGTTGAAAGCAATCGCGTGTTTTTTGAGCAAATGTTTTTGCATATTCGTGTTTCCTCCCTTTGATGAAATCTCTACTTTGCAAGTATTGCACGTTGCCCTGTTGTCATCCTTTCTCATAAAGTGTAACCAAACTTTTGAGCGTTTGTGCCGCTCAGGCGCCGTGTTTCCTACTGGGTAAAAGACGCTACTCAACGTGATGACGTCATTCGGGGCGACTGGAATCGATAAGGGAATCGTTTTTAAAAGTGGCAAACGATTCCAAGGAATTGAAACAGTGGGAACCGGTTCTCAACAAGAACCGGTTTTCGATACCCATCCCTAATGAGAAGTCTAAGACCAGGCAACGAAGGAAGTTTGACTTACTTGTTGTGCGTCAGAAACCACAGGAAGATACAAACACAGTGTCCTCAGTGGCCAGAGGAGAAGAAGGATGCCACAATGAGGATGTGGACCAGTGGGTGAAAAATATGTCTGACAGACAGCTCACCCAAGCAGAGAAAACATTCTTGCAAAAGGGTTGAACTTTGCTGTGATGCAACTGGAACTGATCACAGCTACAGAAACAACAATTTGAAACACCAACATTGCAGACATGGAAGCAGAGCAACTACAGACAAAGTTTTCTGCCTGTCTCACCAATGCAAAGCCCCCAGTATCCAACATAAGTATGGAGGAGAGGAAGGCACTCACATCACTTAGTAATGACAATAACATTATCATCCTTCCGGTAGACAAGGGTAGGCACATGGTTTTTGCTAAACCAAAAAGACTATATTGAGAAAAAAGTTTCACTGCTCAGTGACAAAAATACTTATGAGCCCCTGAAACAAGACCCAGGAAGTGGTTACAGGAAGAGGGTGATAGACTAGCTATGTCCCAAAACGTAGGCTGCATCCTCCTGTGGCCGCATTTGAAGGCCGATTACGTCACAGCGACGCGACGAAGGCTGTCCCAATCCGTCGACTCCTCCGAATCCGGTAGACACATGCGTCCTCCTTTTCCCCAGATTTGAAGGATGGCCCACCATATCCCAGAATTCATAGCATGGCCCAGCCAATTCCATTTTCTAACAATGGCGGCCGCTACTAATTTTAATATTACTATTATTAATCTTTCTGGGTCACAAAATAAAATTTTAAATATATTTTCAGACGAGAAAGTAACTGTGTAAACTTCAAATAGGCACCTAAAGAAAGCTCTAGCCGATCCAGGAGAGAAGGACAACCGCTGCCTAAGCGAAAACCTGTAGTGATCTTGTATGTGTCAGGAGTATCGGAACAGTCGTGACACATTTTTTCTAAACACCAGGTCTCTGTGGCTTTTAAACCCCAAAACACGCTGCGTCAAAAATTTGTCCACCCCAAGGATCGGGTCCCCCGACACAAACAGAGTAACATAGTGCACGCTGTTAAGTGCCAGGAGGATTGCCAGGATTTATACATCGGGGAAACCAAACAACCTCTGGTGAAGCCTATGGCACAACACAGAAGAGCTACCTCGTCAGGCCAGGACTCTGCAGTCTATTTACACTTACAGGCCAATTGAATTGTAGACATCCTGGACAGGGAGGAACACTGATTTAAGTCAAGAAGGCCATTTACGTGAAAAGGGAAAGACCATCTCTGAATCAAGGGGGGCCTAAGGGTACATCTTTTGCCATCTTACAATGCTGTGATAGCAGCTATTCCCCAACTCTCTGTGAATGGTACTCATGGCCCTTGATCAGTGGTCCTTGATCAATGGCCATTGATTGATGGGCTTTTATCAGTGACTGTTGATCAATGGTCATAACAATTTGCATATTAATGATCAAGGAACTGACCTCCCAGCCCACTGTTCATTCACTGAGCTAGTTTCAGTTATTGTGCAATTTACTGTTTATGAGGTTGAGGAAACCTGCAGTCAGCTGAGGCTGAAGAAGTCCTTGGATGACTGATGAAAATTTTCTCCCATTGAAAACGCTACGTCCAGATGAACAGAATCAACCTTTTAGGATTTATTTAGTTGGATGACTGAGCATGCATGAAGACAACCACAGTTTTGGTTCTTGTGCAGTCATTTCCCTTGTTGGAGAGTTTAAAAAAATGACGGTCTTGATTTTTGTAAAGGAGTCGCTCTCATGACTCATCAAGTGACACCACTCACTGGCCAAATGGTAATATTGAGGAGGGGCTCAGCATAAAACCACTACCCTTTTTGTTAAAAAGAGCCAGCCAGTCTGATTCAGTTTTCTGACAAGTGTTCCTCCTACTGAGAGGAGACATCAGGCAGGATACTGAACACGTTGGACAGATCGACGTTTGGCTTGGATATGGTTTGGTATCCACCCTAAACAGCTGGAGGCACAGGTTTAAATCTTGGCTCAATACATACTTCCCCAAAGAAATTAAAGGAACACTCTGAAAACACATGAGATCTAAATGAGAAAAATAAAATCATGTTGGGTGTCCATACTGATATGAAATGGGTAAGGTTTTAGAAACAAAAAGAAGAAAACAATTTGATTGTTTGATAAAAATTGTTTGATAAAATTTTCATTTCATTTATTGATTGAAAATAAAAATTAGCAGCCTGCAGAGGCCTGACCTCAAAAACCCACCAAAAATCTGAGTGAAGAAATGATGCAGCAGCCTTGTAGCAATTCAAACTGGTACTCACGGTGTGACGTAAAGCGGCAGTTAGACACGGCATGGCGTAAATCTGCACAAACATTTACAAATACGCTTGTACTTCTTGAAGTCCACATATGAGTCACACACAGTGCTCCTGTACATGTTTTAACAAGTTTACACTGTATGTTTGTCTTGTGACTGTGCATGTATTTCTGTGTGTGCGTGTGTGTGTGTGTGTGTGTGTGCGTGTGTGTGTGTGTGTGTGTGTGTGTGTGTGCGTGTGTGTGTGTGTGCGTGTGCGTGTGTGGGTGCGCAGGTCCACAGGCAGCAGGTGGAGGCTCTTCAGCAGCAGTTTAAACAGAGAGACAGTTTGTAATCAAATGGCAGCTGCTGAGTGAAAACTGCCCTAATTAGAAAACTCTGTTATGCCACACTGCTGACTAGTGGTCAGATTATGTACTGCCCCATCAACTACTGAATGCAGACTGGCATACAGCAGACTGTGAAGTAAAATACAGTCTGTGACTTTGTCTGATGTAAATGTATCACATTCGAAACAGTTTTTGAGTATCCAGAACTGTGAACTATTGTTGCTTATCTGAAATAAAATATTTCCTGACAAAATAGTGTCATAAACTATAGCAATACAAAGCTCAGTATACAGGCCAAAAGTTCAGTTTCTTTCTTTAATTTTTCACCTGTCAACTGTGTCTCATCCTCACTGCTCACTATGAATTTAACCAAAAGTCCTTCTAAAAGCATGCCTTGCTGACCGGAGAGCATCAGTTTGAAAAAATAATTTTTAAAAACCACTCAAAGTTTGATAAATTAGCCTCAAAAGATTTCCTTTGGATGGCAAAATTCCACATTAAGGCTTCAGCAGCATGATCAACATATCTGGTTGAGCCCATTACAGCACATTGTGAATGTCGAGCAAGCAGGAAAGAGAAACTATATACAGACAACCACAAGTAATTAGCAGAGTAGTACGTAGCAGGCTGCTGGACCACAGATATTTATGTTACCACACAGTTTAAACTGGTCTGAATCTACTGTGCACGTGCACGAGTGCAACAGCACCATTTGCAACAATCTGCAGCATGTCAGAATTATCCATAGAGCTGAAAGAATTTCATGGACAAGCGGCCACAAGCAATAATCACCTTTAGATTCACCTCTTCAGATTGTTGAACCTGATTAGAGCCACCTGATCAAAAGCTCATGCACATTCACTCATTTGCACAATCAGCACCGCAACAAACTCATATAAGGCTGACCTTTCTGCTCCGTTTGTGAGGCGTTCATCTCACAAAAAAGGAGATTAAAAAGAATCTCACACTACAGGGCTTTAAATAGTTTCTGATCTCAGCAAGCAAAAGGATGATGGGATTATCAGTGCTGTAACATCTCTCTGCTTATATATTGTGCTTTTGTGCCTGTTCTCACCTTCGCCAAGTGCTTTTTCAGAGAGAAATGACTGTAGTTCAGATATCTTTGTTGATGTCTGTGTCTTGTGTAAAATTCATGCATACTGAGGCATTTTACATGTGTTCCCAACAACAAATGGAACAATTTAAGAATTCATAGTATTAATCGTATTTAAATGTCAGATAAGAAATGAAAGTTCATACAAGTGGTTTTTATTCCTGGCATTGCAAACCCTAAAACTCAACACCAAAACAGTAGATAGCCACTCAGACAAGCTGTGCTTTGAGGTCACTTTTTTCTTAACCAGCTATTAACTGAACAAATGACATTGTGGCTTCTGTGGTACTGTTTTCCTGGTGCCTTTCAGACATTCATGTACTCTACAGAGACAGAGAAGGACTCACTTGTGTTGTTATGACTATTCTCCACGCTGCCCTCTGCTGATGCCACTTTCTCTGATAAAGAGAGATTTACTGGAAAGACAATTTTACATCTCAGAAATATATTAAGCATTTATTATTTGAGTAAGTATGCCTAACATGCCATGGAAGACAGGAAATGGACTGAGATACGCAATAATAGATTCCAAGTGTGTATCACGTTGCTGAATATGCTTGTTTTAATGTTTTTTCCCCCCCTTTACAACTTGTTTCTATTGTACAGAAATTCTAGAGTCCACCTTTGTGTCTGCAGTGCAAATCTTGTCAGTATCAAATTATCCAGGTATATAAAGGACTGTTAAGTGGTTATTAAGCACCCCAGCAATAATTTATGTGAAAGGACAAAAGATGATGTCAAAGCACTGACTGACCTCATTATAAGTTCATGTGGTGCAAACTGATATGTTCCCTGTGTCAGTTCAGTCGCTGCACAAACTTGATTTTTACTTCCCAAAGTGCATTAGTTCCTCACATGGAGCATAAAAACATGATTTAAAAAAAAATTAAATTGCAGCAGCATAGTGTAAATAAGTCAGTTGACTAACATTTAAGCTAACGTTTCAAACTAATACATCAGATCCTCCCCTCCCGTGTCCATTATGTTTGCATTCAAAAATCAAACCTAGTTGATTGTGAAAAACCCAGCCGAAGGCTTCATAAATGGGGTTTAACTAACCCAGTGATTGACCTCACGATGGCTGCATCTGTCTTTTATATACAGTCTGTGTGTAGAGCTGATCATGACACACATGTAACAGCTAGCATATGTAAGGTGGAGCTGTGGCAACCAGACACACTGTTAGTCACGTGGCGAGTCAAGGCAGATGTGGGTCATATCTGGGCCTTAACATTTATTGTTTTCTGCTTTATAGCGTAAACCAGAGAAATATCACCTACACATACAGTTTCCTTCTGATATTTGAAGCTTTGCACTGAGTTGTAACTCATTATTATGACAACAAGCAAACTCTACACAGAAAGTTCCCAGCCAGATGGTTGAGTAGAGCAGGGCGATATGACCAAAAATATTTATCACGATATACATTTGAAAGTTTGCGATAACGATATAACTGACGATATAATTGACACAAAATACTTCACAACTCCACAATTTTATTAATGCAAAAAAAAAAAAAGAACCCATCAATGTATTTTCACTTAAACAAGCAGCTGTTTTTTGCATTAAAGTTATATAAAAATTTAACAGTGCAAATGCAAATTCCTTGCTGACAGTTTAACCAAAAGGCATTTCTAGTGGAAATTGGCCGACATATCCTCAGCATAACCATGTATAATATCCACAAAACTTAAAAAGAGGTTATACACACACAATACGCCGCCGTGCCTTTTTCGCCATGTGCATATGAAAACAAAGGCACTGCGCATGCACGTTTTACCCATATTCTATCGTGATATTTCATTTTCTTATCGTTGCATGAAATTATACCGGTATTATCGTGAACAGTATGACATGGCCCAGCCCTATGGTAGAGTCAAACTCAGGTCCTTCTTGCTGTGAGGCAATAGTGCTAACCACTGTTCCACTCAGCTTTAATGCTATATACCTGTCCTTCTGGCAACTTTGTTGAACTTTTGAAGCCTTAGTGATCTCCGTAGAAGTCCACATTTTCACCAGTTTTGTGCAGAACCAGATCAGATGCGTGAGAGCAGCAGAGTTCATGGCAAATCCCCTCTTTCTAATAGATGTTTTCAAAGTTTCAAACAACTTAAAGAGCCACAGTACATTTCAGAGCCACACGACAAAAATGTGTACATTAACTACTTTAATTAGAAAAGAGTCACTGTCTCACAGCCCATTAAAATATGTGTTCACGTGTGAGTCTGTCAAAGTCCACTACTAACCAATAACGCTTTTTTATAATCATAAAAACAATCAATCACAGATACGTTTGTCTAAAAGTTTCTTTAACAACCACAGGTTTTCGTGTGGGTCGTGTGTTCTAACATAAAAGCTAATCTTGTTCCCGTGACTACAGCATATAAAGAAACTCAATTTACCAGCAAATTTGATCATATTTAACATATAAATGAAATATGTTCTGATGCAAGCTACACAAAGGGCTGTAGGATCCTCACTAATGATGTGTTAGGTCAAATAAACAAACCAACCCAGAAAAAAACAGCCTATCAGAGCCTCCAACCCTAAAGAAAACAGTAGAAAAGCACCATGCAGTATAAGTGAGTATTCATTTACACCAGCTAGAGTATGCCACAGGTTAAGTTGATTTGAAGAATTGGCTGATCAATGGAGGATCTTTTGGTCCCCACAACAGCGAATCAAAGTCAGTATCAGCATCCTTATCTGCTGTCACCTTCTCTTCTCTCCTGCTCTTCATCTTGTGTCCTTTGCCTGAAACCAACTGTCCAGTTAGGCTCTGAATCTCCTGTAGGACTGTCCTTATGTCCAGTTCGTGCTGCGAGGCTTTCAGAGTAGCCCTGTTAAATGGAAACGTCCTTATGAAGTCTCCAACCTTCACTGGTGGAATATTTTGTCCATTCCCTGTGGTTTTCTCCGCAGTGATCCGAACTGGCTTTGTGCTGTGAACGTTTGAAAAGAGTCAATTGTCATCCCTTTTTAAAAAATTTTAAAGGTTCTCAAACTGGCTTCAGTTTTATGAATTTCAAGGCATAAAAATGCAATTTTCACCAAAATTGTAAAATATTCCAAGTCAGAAGTAATTTAAGTAATAGTAATAGGTCAAACTTTCCACTTTTAAAACCAACGATTTGGCCTTCGTTTGACATTTTGCAAATTTACAGTACCTGTAAATGTTTGGGAGCTTCCAGGACGCAGCAGGCCGTGTGAACGCTTCCTCACTCTCCTGGGTGTCAGGTGTCAAAGAGGAAACGTCTGTCTCTCCTGAGCGCTGCCTCTCAGCTTCAGTTTCAGAGTTGTCATGGTTTGTAACATCAGACCTGTAAAGAGACCCGTTGTTCATGAGGTACGATACAAGAGGCTGACGAGACTGTCTGTTCAACGCTGACTCATTTGTCCTTGAATCCTGGCCCAGTATCGGGTTTTGGGTCTGGTTGGTGTGGAGTTTGATAGCACTGGTGTTAATTCTTCTGCATCTAGCTTCACGTATCTTCGATAATTCAAAAGGCGGAAGGCATCTTTGGTAGTTGGCTTCAAGGTCACGCTGTTTAAGCTTACCCCGTTTTGTCTTTTCAGGCTGATGAGACGTTTTTAGCAGAGGGAGAATTTGAGTGTGCGAGCCCTTGTTACCTCTCTTTTTCTTCTGATGGTTTAACGTTGAGAGCACAGGTGCAGACGGGTGGTTCGCCTTAAAACAAGGTTGCTTGTACCTATGTTTCCGATAAGCTCTGTCTCTTAAGCTGTCGGTCGATGTGTAGTTCATCATATCAATGACATCACTGACTAGCTTTTTCTTCACTGAAATATCAGCTTGGCAGTCCAGTGTGAGTGCAGGGCTGTAGTTGACCTCCAGCAGCCAGGGCTTAAACTTGGCATCTATGAGGATGTCAAATCCAAACAACTCCACACAGTTAGGACAGGAGGGCACTGATGTAGCAATGGCGAGGAGGGTCAGAGTGACGATGTTGTTGATCCTCTGCCACAGAAGCAGCTCGTTGATCTGTTGACTGTGGAGAAAATGTCTGAATTTGCTCATGGTCCACTTACATCCCCGGCCCACTCTTCCTTTTTCAGTTTTGTAGAAGGGACCGAACTTGTTGATGCTGGTGTTAGTGAGGTGAGCATACAGGTTATGCAGAGATGACAGGTTGAACTTCTCAGTGGCAAAACGCACCAGGCCTTCTTGATGAATGTACACAGTCAGTGGATGAAAGCTCTTCACACACACATAAATCCTCAAGTCAAACTTGTAGCCGGAGATCAGCAGAGAGCTGCTAATGTACCTCTGAATGACAACAGAGCAATCATAAACCAAGTCTTTAATATCCTCGAAGATGAAGATCCCTCGGCCTCTGGAGAGATCCACAGGCTTAACTATCCAGTAGACCGATGTTCCTCTGGCCAGACGCAGTCTGTTGTACTCAGCCAGGAAGCAGGTGTAGTCATTGGGGAGGATGAAAGTGGTGGGACTGAAGTCATAGAGAGCTGAACCAAATGTTGCTTTCATTCTCCTCAGGTTGCGTGCCAAGCAATCCTAAAGAAATCCGAAAGAAATGCAAATAATTCATTTGGTATAAATTCAGGTTTTCTTTTTAAAAATTACTTTGTTGAAAATGATGTAAAATCTTCCCAAATTAACTAAAACTATCAACAGAATGTGAAGAGACAACCACTGACTTTATATCACAAACATTTATGTGGTGTGCTGAAGATATTTCAGAAGTTGAAGTCAAAGGGCAGTAGATTACCACTTTGCACCACAGGATCATGAGAAAGTGAATCAATACAACCTGTATTTAACAAAGAAAGTCATTAAGAATGTTGTTAATTGCATTTTCCACCAGAAAAGACAAAGCCTGTTCAGGAAATAAGGGCAGGGAAAATAAGAAATATCAAAGAGAACAGCACGTCTGAAACTCAAACACTGGTATAATGCTGACCCCTGGTGATAAAAGTTTAATCAGCAGAGGGTAACGACAAAAAGTACATTTCAAACGGACCTATTATGCTCTTCCTTGTTGTTCTCATGTACATACTATTACACTTGGTTGAAGTTTCAGATGAAGTGAGCGTATGTACAAGTAGTCAGAGTCTACTAATCATCCATTTACAATTTTTTTTCTTTAATATTTTGCATTCCTGCCCAGATGGCACAGTGGTAGAGTAATTACCACGGACCCTCACTGCAGGAAGGTTCTAGGTTTGAATTTCCTGGCCCAAAATCATGCTTGTTAGTTGAACTGGTTGCAGATGTGTGAATCCCAGAAGTTATGCTTTGTGCTTTTCCAACATTTCAAGCACTGACGCAAAAAAATTTAAACAGCTCAAGAGCTGAGTTTTGTTGTACGAGAGTCGTTTACATTTCTCGACGTAGGAATGAGATTCAAATGAAGAGTTTCTTTTTCTGGTAATACGTCTGTCATGACATGAAGTTTAAAAAAAAAAATCTATGTAGACGTGCACCTTGCGTGTGATGCCAACAGTTTTAGGATGGTGGTTGAGGCGTTGCCACGGCAGCAGGTTGTGATATTGTGAGGTCTGAAATAAAGAGCCTCTCCAGTAAAGGTTCCAGTCTTCCTCCTCACGCTCTCCTTCATTATACTCCTCCCAGCCTCGCTCCAGAAGCACCTCCCTCACCAGCTCGGGGCCTCTGTCGTGCAGTCTGAACACCAAGGATGCAGCCATGCAGCATCACCCACTATAGATACAACAGAATAACGTCAGAATTTTATTGTAACTTAATTTAATAACCTAAGTTACATTAGCATTTTAGCATTTATAAAATTGGAGGATGTGGTGTGATATAAAAGGAAATTTAGCATGATAAAGTGCCATATAGGAGAAATAGTCATCACTTTATCAAATATTGGCAGACCATAAAATGTGCACTGATATCATCCAAAAAAAAAACCCAACATCCAAATGCATCGCAAAAACATAAGAGAACCTAAAAAAAAATAGAGCTGTTTTCCTAAAACACTAACAGTTTAAGCTTTCCAGAAAGTTTTATTTACATTTGATCAAAAGGTGTCATGTCCAAAATTATTCATACCCTTTACAAACTTTCACAGTCTCTGGGAAAATCCAAAGTTCTATATTATTCCAAAAAATCCAAGATGTTCTAAAGCATCCTAAATACCCTGATTAATTGGGAATAGCTGTTTTAATCAGCTCAACAGGTGAAAAAGAGCAGTTCTCTGCAGTTGGCTTGTGGACAGTCATGGCTGGGACAAAGAAGCTCAGGGAGGACCTGCGGCTTTGCATTGTGGCTGTTCACAAGTCAGGAAGGGGCTACAAGGCCATATCTAAATGTTTTCAAGTTCCAGTGGCTACAGTGCAAAGTATTATTAAAAAATACAAGGTGTTCCACGCTGTGGAAAATTGCAGAGGACGTGGTTGGAAGCCAAAAATAACACCTGTGTTGGCGAGGAGGATAGTGAGAGAGGTGAAAATGAATCACCACCAAGGCCATCCTGGTGAATCTGTGCTCTGCTGGTGACAATGTCTCTAGGCAGGCACTCCAACGGACTCTGACACTGCTTGGTTCCATGAATGCAGACCAAGGAGGACGCCACTTCTCCAGATAAGGCACACAAAAGCCCGCCTGGCCTTTGTAAAGGGTCATCTGGACAAAGACGACGACTTCTGGTCTTCTGTGTTATGGTCAGATGAAACAAAAATTTAATTGTTTGTCCACAATGATGTTTCCTTCATTTAGTGTGAAAAATGAGAAGCCTTCCACCTTAAGGAGACCATCCCCACTGTCATGTGGGAACCTAATGCTTTGGGGGTGTTTTAATGGACCAGGGACCCTAATCACAGTAAATGGCACCATGGAAAAAAGAGCATATATATCGAACAGGTTTGATTACACAGAGCTGCCAGATGTGCCAACTCAAATCTGCGTCAAAATATAAGCATCCATTTGCTTGGCATGTTGATCACAGGCACACCAGTGAGTTTGTGAGCAAAATTACTAGATTTTGAGTGGGAAAATTTCCACATCCTTTTTGTATCTTCTAGGCAAAATTCAACTACAGTTCAAAGGTTTCAAACAACGTTGAGCTGCCACTTAACAGTTTATCTCTTGGCTGGACACTCAGCACCTTGTGTGTAATCCAAAGCATTTACACGCTAAATCTGAGACGCTCAAACAAAACCGACACTTTGTCCACCGTCTGCCAAGAAAGAGGGATCAGACTGAAGCTCCAGTATGCCAGCTTACCAATAGGCTCCTATTTAAAAGGGGGACTATGCTGCATTCCAGACTTTGAAAACCTCTTAAAAACATTTGAACATATGATTGCTTCTTCTCACACAAAACAAAAACAGTGGCAAGGATATTTCCTCACAATGTTTGCAGCAAAGGACAAAATGCAAGAAAGTCTTCATCTGCACTGCTTAAAGAAAATGCACTAATGGATGAAAATTGAATATAAATGTCAAATTTACTGAGCTTACCTTTAAACTGAGTTGACTTTAAAAGCCGTTGTTTCCTGACAGATAAATGAAAGGTAGGATGCAAAAGTCTTTCTTCTCTGATCACGTTACCCACAGCTTAATACCGACAGGCTTCCTGTTCTCTTAGCTCCTCCTACAGACCAAACTAGACTCTCAGCCTGCTACTGTTGATCGTTGTGGATATATGAAGTACATTTAGAATACAGCACTGGATGTCTATGTTCATATTACACAGTCTCCTTTTCAGACTGGACAAACTTCCCCACAATACCTCCATCACTCGATGTCGAGTCATGACTGATCATCATATACAGCTTTTCAAATGTCAATATTGAGCCTGAATCGCTCTAAACTTTTTTGCTTGCCCCTTCTGCTTTTACAAATTTCATCTTTTGATTCTTGCATGTGGCATGATGCTACTGTAGTGTTTCTGTTGTTCATAAGAAGATGACCATGGTGGCAACAAAAGTTATTGCAACACAGATAAATTTGACTACTCTGCTTAGGCAACAGTTGGATTTCCATTTGTACTGAAGCGAGACCTGCAAGACAGATGGGGTGGGGGTCCAGAGTCTGTTTCAAGTACTTAAAAAAAAATTGGAAATCATGAAATAAGGATGACTTCAACTTACAGCGGGTAGTCCATTATAGAGCTGGGATCATATTTTAGGTTTTGAGTGTTTCCATGCTTCACCTTGAGGTTATTTTCTTTCCCTTTAAGGAAAAAGACATGGTTGAATAAACAGAACAAATGGCTCAGAAGTGCATTTTTTTGTTTATTGCTGCGCGTCAGTATCCCGATATTTAGCCTGCTCTGGCCGTTTGTTTTAGAGGAGCTGCAATACCAACCATCCTGGGATTTACAAAGGAGTAAAGAAAATTAAATTAGTAAAGGAATTCATATTCTACTAATGTAAAGTAATCCAAGTCACTCAATGAACACCAACCTGCAGCTGAGCTGGTGGTATTCACGGTTCTATTGTATCACAATAGAAGTGTTAGAAATTCTTTAAGTCATCATTGTGTTCTAGCAAATCTAAAAATAGTGCAAGTGCATTAACTGATCACCAGTCTGGAGCAGAGCTGGTGGCATTGTGGGTGCAATTTTAAACAAAAGAAAAACAAATAAAAGCATAATCTCATATCATATTAGAACTCTTACAATAAGGGGAATTGCTGGATATTTCATACCGCATCCACTCTGAAATCTACATGCATGTAGTCTGCACCAACATCCAACCTGATGAGTATCTTTAGAAAAAAAATAAAAGGACACCAACTGAAAGTTAAACTTTAAACATAAATACACTTTAAATGTTACTGATTATAAATAAAAATAACCTCTAGAGCAGTGGTGTCCAAACCCAGGCCTCGAGGGCTGGTGTCCTGCAGGTTTTAGAGGTGTTCTTGATCCATTACAGCTGATTTAAATGGTTAAATTTAAATCAGCAGGTTTGGCCATCGCACACTAGAACAGACTCTTAAATAAAAATGAGAAAGGGCTACTTTAAATGCATCATGTTTTTAATTTGCAAGTTCATAAGCATTTTCCCTTTCCATTTCACAATCAATTCTACCCCCAGATCAGAAATAGGTCTGGGAAAATGTCCCTAATATAATATTATTTATAAATACACCCGTCTAGCGGTTAATTGCATGGAGGCAGGACCTCACAGCAGAAGCATACTCCATAATGTGTTGTACATTATATGTACTGTGGTATTTTTCAATTATTGTATTTACCAACATCAAGAAGACATAAGCAAAGAAAGACCACACAATGGTGCATGTTTAAAAAAGGAGAGTTTACTGGTCAAAATTATTTATTAAACAAATAAACCACTTTTTTTTTTAAACCACCAACAAATACACGTTCAAAGCAACAACGGCAGCCCAATATCAGACAGAATTCCACTCTGCAGAGTGAGCAATCATTATGAAGCAGTTGGTTCTCTTTTGTGGATTCAAGCTGCTCTTCATATTTTTGGCCAGAAGATGTCACCAGAGAGGACTGCTGAAAAGCTTCGAGTAATGAACCGTTTTTTCCAATACAAGCTTCAGAAAGCTTCATTTGGCCATCACTAATTATTAATATTCAGCTAAAAATCCACACTTTGTAGAACGTATGTTTTTATGCTGTACCTGTTGACATGCAGAAGGCAGCCAGCAGCCACAGAAGGCAGCAAGGAATCTTTTGAGAAAGAAAAGTTGTAAAAGCTTTTGTCTCTCGGATATATACATGTTACCATCTCCACAGGTGTCATCACTTCCACTGATTACAGCGTTGCAAATTACAATTAAACCACAAGATGATGCTACATTATTCCTGTTTGGCTGTCATAGAAGAGACATTTTACAGGGAGGAGACATACACTCAATCTTGAACCGATATTATGGGAGAGACAGCAAAATGTCATTTATTATGCATTTGAGCTGAAGGGGAAACTCCTGAGATTAATAATTGATTTTTTTTCTTTACCCTTCTGAACCAATCTATAAAATACGCTGGGTATAGAATTTTTTGTGAAAGTGTCTTTTTATTTTTTTAATGAAAACATGTTATGTCATGTATTTGTTCTCTAATGCCCTTCCTATGTGGAAGTCATGGGAATCTAATGTGCTTGCAAAAGATGTGTATTCTCCCCCCCCATCACCTGTGAATCTGTCCAGTAAAATCCAAATAAACAACTACCTCGAACTCTTCATATGTATTCTGGAGATATGACTGCTTAAATGAATATTTGAATGATTACTGGAAAAGTATTTTAAAATGACTGCTGTGCAGCATAGTGATGTAGTGATTAACACTGTTGGCTCACAGCAAGGTGTTGGGTTGAATACACTAGCTGAAGGATTTCATATTTGTGTGGCGTCTCTCCACTTCCTCCCATGATGCAAAGATTTGCCTGGGTAACAATAACAACAGTGTTAAGACAAACTACTCCTGTCAGGCAGGAGGTACTGCAGTATCCGACCTAAGATAAGACCTGAAAGAAATTTCAGGGTTGCTTTTGTCTGTGCCACATTTACTGTCAATTCAACATGTAATGGTTATAAAATGAAACACGCAATTGTTTAGTTTCACAATTTACCACAGCTGTAGAGTTTATTCAATCTTTCTATGTCCAGCTGGCTCAGATGTTTCCTCTGACCTATCTCCACACCACTCTGCTTAGGCAACACAGTTGGATTTCCATTTGTACTGAAGAAATCCCTGCAAGACCAGGGGGGAGGGTAAACTTATCTGGAGTCTGTTTCAAGTACTTTAAAATTAGAAAATAAAATGAGGAAGTCGTCAACTTACCGCCCGTAGTGCATTATGGACGCGAGATCATATGGTAGGTTTTGAGTGTTTCCATGCTTCACCTTGAAGTTATTTTCTTTACCTTTAAGGAAAAAGAAATCCAAAATGGCATAGTTGAACATGATGCACCTACTGTATCACAATAATAGCCAAAGTAATTTCTTCATACTCAAGTTAATGTTCCTTTTTTGATGTGCATTACAAGAGACAGTTATAGTTCTTGTTTCAAGAAGATGAAGGCTTTGACAAGGAGGGACTGAGCTGGCAGGAGAGGATCTTAACATTCATGTGCACAAAGTCGTACTTTACATTCCATCGACACCACTGGGGGCATATTTTCCATTATACAAACCAAGAGGTCTCACTTTTACTGACCAAAGACTTCAATTGCATCCAAAGGAACTGGGCTGAGTGAACAATCTGGATACAACTTGTTTTTAACTGCATTACAACTAATGCAAAAAGCAAACAAGCTTGTGTACCTGCCACAATATTCTGCCAGTTCACTGTGACATATTTATCCCGGTCTTCACGAGTGTGTTCATGATACAGTCCCAGAGCATGGAGCAGTTCATGGCAAAGGTTCCCCACGGTGCACTCTGAAGCAAAGAAGAGCTGCTGGGCTCCTCCTTGACAACCAACGAATGAGGCACAGCTAGGTGCAAAATAAATAAATGTTAGAGTTCAACCACTCAGTTCTGACCTGAGATTCTCCCTTAATGTCTGAATATATGGATAATGGAGGCTGAAGCCAAAATGTACCAAATTGAATGGAACAGGCCTCAATTTGTGTCACAAACTAGTAATAAGATTAAATAATTGTTGGGTAGGCTTTAATGAGTGCCTACTTTATGGGCTTTCCCTTTTGCTGCCAAGCATGTCGTTTCCCCATCTATTAATCTTTCATTAAAGCTTTTCTTCCCCATCCCTTTCTAGTATCCAGTGTTCAAGTCTCTAGTGAAACCACCACAGTATAAAATGGGATTGAATGATTGAAGCCTTTAGAGACAGACCTGTAATAAAAACAGGAGTGGCAAAGGGCAGGCCCGCAAATGCTGGAGGTTTCTGATTTTCCTTACTGTTGCTTTGCCATAACAAATTGTTTCCTTGGAAACAATTTGTTATGGCAATTTCCTGTACTGCTTCATCTTTAACAAAATAACAAACCTACCCAGAGATAGTTGACTTCTTACCCATTGCCAGTCACAAGCTTCAAATAGCTCGACTCGGTGTCTCGTTTCTTAAAACGAATACATGTGACATCCGATATCATCTTAAAGGCAGCTTTAATTTCTGCCTCTCGGGAAACTGTTGGAGTCAAAACCAAATCAGTTATCATTCAGTAATCAAATATCTGGTCCTATTTGAGGGACAACAACCTACCCAGTTCATCAGTGATGATGTAAGAGGTGGTGGCATCCGGCCACAGAGTGTGTACAGCATTTCTGCTCTCCTGCAAGTTTAAACATACAGCAATCAGCAGTACCACACAAAACATAAATAAATATAAAACCCCTCCATCTTACCGGAATTAGAATGTCCCCCTCCTGGACTGGCATGTCTTGATCAAACTCTGACAAAGTGCAGGATTTAAAAATCAGAAAAAGTAGTCATTGGACATGAAAATTAAGTGGTTTAGTGTGGCCCACTAATCAAGAGGCTGGTTTTTCCATCTGGAGTAAGGCTCAATTTTGTGATTGGCTGTTCCATGGCCATATGTGCAAGGCAAGAGGCAGCGAGATAAGAAAGATCCCACAACAGAGCCAGCTGATTGGACATCGATTAACTGAAATAGTGCTTGATGGCATCTGACTATCTCATCTGGGCTGGCTAAAGCATCTTAAATACTGTCTATAATAGGATGTGTATAAGTGCTAACACTAGCTAATCTGCCAGGATTGTGGCCAGTCTAATCTCATGCTATGCTCAAGTTTTACCTTTCAAAGTTTCTGCACTCTTATTCTTTGAAGATTCAGGTTCTGGAGCTGCAGCACCTGCAGACAGCCACATATTTAGAACACCTCAAACATAAAACCTGACAGTCTGAAGTCTTGTGAAAACAGACCTGGAGCAGAGCCAGTTGTATTTGAAGTAATGTGGGTGTCATTGAAAGATGTGGCATAGTCTGAAACAGAAACGCATTCAACGTCCATCATGTTTACACTTTTAAGCATGTACAAAATACTAATACTAAAAACTAATTGTGAAGATGTAAACCACAAAAATAATGACCAACCTGCAGCAGGACTGGTGGCATTCAGGGCATCAGTTAAAAATCGTGGACCAACTAAACCAACTACAAGTACGCACAATGTTTTTAAATCAAGAAGGATACAATTAATCTGCAGGAGCTGTCTGTCAATGTCTAATCTTAGAACAGTAGACTAGTGCAAGTGAGTCAAGCCAACACAAAACTGTAGCAGAGTCTGTATTATTGTGGGTGTCATTCAAATTTAAGGGATAATCTGAAACAAACATCCAATATTGACCATATTTCCAATTTTTAAGCATGTACACAGTAAACTAACACTAATGGCCTTCCAATGACAAAGCAATTATTTGCACCAACCTTCAGCAAGACTGGTGATATTCAGAGCATAATTTAAAGGAGTTGCACCACCTGAAATATAAAGCACATCCAGGGTTTACATTGTGCAGTACAGATTCCATATAAATGACCGTAACAATACAAAAAAATAATAATCAAAGAATTTCACACACCAACCATCCTGGGATTTACAAGGGAGTTAAGAATAATGATGGAATTCATATTCTACCAATGGAAAATAATCTGAGTCACTCAGTGACCACCAACCTGGAGCAGAGCTGATGGTATTGAAGGTGTCATTTAAATATATGGCATTGTCTGAAACAAACATCAAGTTTCGCTTTTTGAACAGGCAGAGTTATATTAACACTGACTTTCCAATGACATAACCCACAGAAACACATTAGCACAAACGTTCAGCAAGACTGCTTGCATTCAGGGCATCATTTAAAGGAGCTGTGCCAACCGAAATGGAAGCAGTGTTTATAAAGCGCACGAAACAAAATACTAAATCTGTTCTTTGGTTATACATAACCATAGAAATGGTACAATTCCCAAAACAATTTTCTTAATTAGAGAAAGCAACAAATGTATAAGGGTGCTAGTGAATTAACCAGATGCCAACCTGGAACAGAGCTCATAGCGTTCAGAGTGTTTTCTAAAAAAAATATGATCTGAAAGGCAAAGACCAGTATTGACAATTTCCACTTTTAAGCATGTACAAAATATATTGGACAATAATGGCTTTCCAAAGACATAACTCTAAAATAATTCCGAACCAACCTTCAGCAAGACTGCTGGCATTCAGAGCATCATTTAAAGGAGTTGCACCCACTGAAATGAAAATCCAGTACATATATTTCATATAAATGACCGTAACGATACCAGAATCAAATATTCTGGGTTACTGGACAGCCATTGTATGCAGTGGTCCACACTAAATAATACCAGATGCACAACAACCACCCTGGAGACAGTTAAGTGGACTGGATTCATGATCTAGCAAATGAAAAATATTCTGAGTGATTCAGTGAGCACCAACCTGGAGCAGAGCTGGTGGTATTCATGGTGGGTTTTAGAGAAAAGGCATAATCTGAAATAAAAAATACAGCTAATATCAATGATGTTTCCACTTATTTTAAGGGTGTAAAGAACTTTCAGCATATGACACAAATACCGGGGACCCATGAAGCAAAAAATATTCTGTCTGTAGAAACTTCTATTGTATCAAGTGTTAGAAAATCTTTAAGTCATCATTGTATTCTAGCAAATCTAAAAACAGTGCAAGTGCATAAACTGATCACAAGTCTGAAGCAGAGCTGGTGGCATTGTGGGCGTAATTAAAAAAAAAACATCACATCAAAAATCTATCATGTCACAAGTAAGGGGAACTGCTGCACATCTCACACTGCATCCACCCTGAAATCCACACACACCCCCACAAAAATAGGCACTAACTGAAAGTGACACTTTCAATATCTTAACTACATTTGGAAATGTTATTGATTATGAATTAAAAAAACAAACAAACTCTGGAGCTTACCTCTTGGAGTCGCTGCAGTGGTGCTCTCATACCCACCCGTGGTAGTGGCATTTAAAGAAACATTACCTACAAAAATGTAGAATCCTCAGATTTGATATGTTGCAGCATATGCAAATCAAACATGCAAATGAATTTAATGAGCACCAACCTGCGAAAGGACCGGCAGGACTGATGGGAACACTGCCAACTACATACACACAAAAACATTATCACTATTAAGCTAAAAATCCATACTTTGCAGTACATATGTTTTTAGGCTGTACCTGTTGACAGGCAGAAGGCGGCCAGCAGCCACATAATGCAGCAAGACATCTTTTGGCAAAGAGAAAAGCTGTAACAGGTGTTGTCTCTCTGATATAGACATGTTACTGTCTCCACAGGTGTCATCACTTCCACTGATTACAACGGTCCAAACTAAAATTAAACCACTAGATGGTGCTACATTATTTTTGGTTGGCAGTGTAGGAAGAGACATTTCACAAGGAGGCGATATAACACTCAAACAATCTTGAATTGAGATTATGGGAGAGACAGCAAAATGTCATTTATTATGCATTTGAGCTGGATATCATGCCTTTTTTTAATGTGTCATATCATGTATTTGTTCTCTAATGCCCTTGCTTTGTGGAGGTCATGGGACTCTAATGTGGTTGCAAAATATATGTGTTCACCTTTTTGTCCACCTGTGACTCACCTGTAAATCTGCTGTCCAATAAAATCCAAATAAACAAGAACTACTTTTAAAGGACCCTCATAGCTCTTCAACTCTTCTTCATATATATTCTGGAGATCTATGACTGCTTAAATTAATTTTTTTTTAATGAATACTGGAAGAGAAAGTACTTTTAAATAAATGACTGCTGTGCAGCAGTGGTGGCGTGGTTAGCACTGTTGGCTCACAGCAAGAAGGTCCTGGGTATGAATACACTGGCTAAATTATTTCATGTTTGTGTGGCGTCTCTCCACTTCCTCCCATAATGCAACGATGTGCCTAGGTTAGGTTGCTGTAACAATAACAGCAGTAAATACCTCAGATTGCTTAGCTGGCTCTGAACCAAGGTTGTCAAACACAGGGACCTGAACCAGCTTGCAAACAAATGTAATCTGGATATTTTTGCAAAGGTGAATATTTTTTGGATTTCATTATATCTTCACTGTTAATTTCATCCAAATCACAGGCCTGAATTATTGCTAATTTTATAGCCTTATTACTGACAGAGGCAGTACCCACAGCCTGGTATACTAAACTAACAAATAACAGATTAAATGTAATAAACTGAAAGTTTATTACTTTGTAAACAAGTAAGTCTGACACCTTTCCCAGTTTCGTTGCTCGAGCATGACCACAAGATGGCGCAAAATGAAAACCTAGAGAAGCTTATGTAATTGTATTTAATGTAATTTGGTCCTGAACTGCAGTTTAGTCACAGCTATGTTCGCTATCAGACTGAAGGATGTCTCACAGTAGAATCCTCTAATAAATGTTGTCAATGTTTCACGAGTGGAAGGTTAGAAGTCAATGAAGTGACTTCAGAACAGGATTGACCTGTAAGACAAACTTCAGGGGCTAAATACTTCGAGTCAACCTCTTGGCTATGTGTCATGAGAAATGTCGCATTCATGTAACGTCGGACATACAGTGACGTATTTGTAACTAGAAAAATTCAACTTGTTTATTCTGTCACTTGGAGAATCACAAGAGTGATAAAATCTTTTCTTGTTGTTAATTCATTTTTTAATCAATAGTGATGCATTGGGGTGATAAGTAGGTTTGATAGGTACATACGTTTGACAGTTACAATAGCTCAAGTCATGATTGTGTGACATGGGTTTTTTGTTAGTGAGTAGCACTGTGTTGTAAATTTGTTCTGTTGTGTATTTTCTTGATTAACTGAAAAAATGATTAAATCTAATTCAGCCCAATTACAGTTTGTTTATCTAAAACTACAGCCCAACAGTCGTCTCAAGTCATCAAATGCAAATATTAGCAATTAACTACGGTTTAGAGTTTGTGAAGTTTGAAGTGATGACTTGGAAAAGAATCTGGTTCAGCACAGCGCAAAACAGTTACAATAATAACAAATGGTTAAAAAAATATGTGTGATTTTTAGTTTAAAGTGGTTTATTGCATGTGGGATTAAAAAAATATATCAATAAAACAACATCAGTAAGACACGTCATTTTTAGGATTTGTTGGACATCAATAAAAATATTTCAACACTTTAAAAAAATTACAATTTTTAAAAATCCATATAATGTCTTACCCTTTAACACAAAAAATCATGAAAATGAAAGAAGAAGAGTTGATGTGACTGTTGTTACTGTTAATGCTACTTGTTGCTAGTTTCCACATTCATAAATGTAAATTTACAATTACTTTCTTGCTATATGTCCTCACGTATGATCATTTTCTCGTTATTTTGTTTGTCCTTTTCTGTTTGACACATTGCTTTTGTTTCTATTGTTTGTTGGTTTGTTTGATTTGTTTGGTGTGTGGTTTGTTTTTTTTTGTTTTTTTCATTTGTAACCTTTCCTAATGGTTCGCTTGTGTATTGGCTTGCATGTTTACCTAACAAGCAGCAGATATCCGGGAGGAGACACAAATTCCTTCTGTGGCCACCTGTTGTGAAGAAGTAGGCAAAATTGTTTTATTACCCCTGGCTATTACTTACGTCACACTTGACACTTGACACTTTTTCACGCGTTTTCAGATGTCAGATTTTTCTCACAGACAGCGAACGCCCCTTCAGTCAACATCATGAGAGTCATGTGATGTCCTGTCATGTGATGAAGTCACTTCCTACTGATTTGGTGAGGAGCAGAGACACTCTGCTGTATCATGTCGTCTTAGTTAGGCTCCACAGACGTTACCCGGTACAGTAACCATCATGTTTGGGTATAAATGTTCTCGCTTCGAGCCTCTGAAGCTGGCTCTGTGGTTCGCGGCCTTTCTAGGCTGTTTGTTGGTTCGGTCCGGAACGACGGAGAACAACAGCCCGTGGTACCAGGACCTCTGCAGGTAACAACACACATACACACCTTCTGGGGGTACAAACACTGCAGCTGCTGACAGATTAACAGCGTTAAAGGTGCAGCCGTTGTCCTCTCGTGTACACACATCGTCTAAATAAACTGAATTGAGAAATATGTCTACTAATGCTTATTTCCAGTCATAGGTAGTTTTATTTCTTATTTAGCAAACAGCCTAAATAAGTTTGATTCAGCTAGCAAACCAGTACAGCTGAATCAGACTACCCCTGAAACTCACATACCGTCGATGCTAGTTAGTTTTTCTTGTTCATCGAGGAAATAAGTGAAGCTTAGCTATAAATGCCGAAACGTGCACAAAACTGCCGTGCTTAATTGGGGAATGTTAAACCTTAACAACATTGCGTTTTTCTCACAGAGCAGCGGCGTATTTATATAAATAAACGCACCGGAAGAGAATAACAACATAAATATGGGAGTTAAAATAAAGTCAGCGTTGTCTCAGTAGCTGCTGTTCAAATATTGACTCAGCAATAAAGTGCAAATGATAACCCGGTGACTCAACGCTTAGGTTCAGCCTGGGTTAATATTACTTCCTCGATTTGGCAGCTTCCGAGGACCTTGGTTAGAAACACACATGGCTTACAGTTAACTTCTCCCTTAGTTTCTGTTCCTCGTCTGTTCCTTTACAGTCTGGTTTAGGTCAATATCCGTATTGATGTGTGGGATTACTCCTTACGTTCAGAGAACACGGTGTATTTGTGTATTTTTTAGGTTTTACAGCACCTGTTTTATTAGGAAAAACATAATATCACACAATACCATATCACGTTATACCCAACAGGGGGGAAATAATGATGCTAATGATCAATTCATATTTTAATAAAAGTGAAAATGACAAGAGCATTTCTGAACTGTTGGAATTTTTAGTATACAACCATTAAATACTGTCCTCACTTCTGTGTCATAAAAAGATTACTTCAATATTAGTTAAAAATCAGAAGTGAAACCGTGTGTGTGTGTGTGTGTGTGTGTGTGTAAGACTTGCACATGTGTTTTCCACACTCACTGAAATGGAAGAATGGGGCTTTTAAAAATTATTTTATGACCTCCTCCTTTCTTATCTGTTTTTAATCCCAGTTGGTTTAATCTCACTTAACTCAGATTAGTCCATTTTGTTTATTGTTATTGTTACATTTGTTTGTTAAAGAAAAGAATGCCTTAAATTTAAGTTTTAGGTATTTAGAGAAAGGCATCAGTTATTTTCTGCCAAGGATTGAAGTGGTAAATTTAGAAGAAGATCATTTAAAACTCGAAGGCACGTTTGTATTTCTTGTTTTGTCAAATCAGAAGTCCAAGCTTCAAATTTCCTCAAAGGTTGCGTGATGGAAAAAGCTGAAAAACGTACATTTGCAAAGCACGAACCATAATTTTTACATAAATGCTGTACTTCTGTGAACCACTAGATATTTTAAACTGTCATTTATATGTCAGTGTGTTTTTGCTATACAGATGCGTGTGATTTATTTTATAGGAGAAATAAGTAAAAACACGAGTCACAGTATAAATTTTTAAAGATTCATTTCCCATTTGTTCATTGTAACTATTTTAACAATTTTCAAAAAAATTTACAGCCCAAAACAATGACTTATCTTTATAGTAGCAGTGGAAATTATAGTCATTTGTTGTCCCAGACTGTAATTTTGTGGGGTCGGGGCCAACAAGCTCATTTCCTGGGTATCTATTTGCTTATTGTCTTCTATTCCTTGTCTTGCAGATATAAATGGGAGGCAATAGATCAAGATAATAAAGTGAGATATACACTAAAGCTCTGTGACTCTTCACCACCAACCAGCTGTGGAGCTGACACTGCCATGTGTTTACGAAACCTCACAACCAACAAAGAGCAGTCTGTTGGTGAGTTTTCTGTCTGCCTTGTTCTTTATGTGGGTTATAGTGCCCACCAACCTGCCCACTGTTTGTTAGCTGTTCCTCCTCTTGCTGTCCCATCATGCTGAAGAATGACTGTTCTGCACAAATCATGATTCTGGTGCAGGGGGTAAAATGCTCAGTTCAGTGTTTTGTTTTGTTTTTTAAACCTGTCACTATCATCTTAAGCCTGAGATCCAGTATTAGTATCCATACAAAACACAATCATCATAGCAGGCTGGCTTCGTGTTACTAACTTTCTACATACACAGCAGACTAACCACAGCGATCAACTTCTCTTTGATTTTCTTGTTGAATGGACAGGCAGTCATCTCACTCTCTCGGGTTATTTTCATGACTTTAGCTGATTAGCTGGCACTTGAAAAGTTTTTCATGCCAAACACTGCAAACTAAGCAAAACAACAAATTCACAATTCAGTTTGGGTGATGCACGATGTCATCCCCATTGAAAGTGGATGAGAGATGCTGATTTAAAGCCTGAAATGCATAATCCTGCATATGTTGCTCATCAAAAAAATGGATGACCTCTACCATACATTAAGATATGCTCCAGAAATGCCCCTAGAAGCACAAATGTGCTGGAGCGATGCAGTTAACTAATTTAAAGTAGAGAAGATGAGACCTACGTGCATGTATCAGGACACCTGTCAGCCACAGCAGCCATGGCTTTAAAGCTTTAAGAAGATCCAAATGGAGAAGTTATTCCCTATATATACGGATAGACCGTAAAGATGCTTTTTAGTGCCGTTAGGTTGGGTATACAGCTTGATGGCTGTTGGCTTTGAGGTTTTTGTCCAAAGGATTTTGAAAACTCTCAACAGCAAAAAGGGTGGAAGATGCTTCATGTAGTAGAAAGCTAACACAAACAGTCTACTTCTTGAGTCAGACTGTTCTCACTACAACCTACTGAGACAGACATCCGCCCACCACTGGTCTGGTTTTATTTGGGATCCTTTCAACAATAGTGTAAAGTGCCCTGGGATGACTGATCTTATTATTTGGCTCTATATAAACAGCACTGAATTGATGTCAGTAGGACAGCGTCTTGAATCACAAATCAGCCAGGCATGGCAGCATCCAGATGGCTCATTATAGTAGTATAGTGCTAGTAATATAGAAACTCAGTATGTTGTCTTCAGCGTGAATACAGTGCAATTTCCATGATAGTACTACAGCAAGACGCTACGTTAAGTAACTTTCGCTGTTCTGAGAGCGATGTTTATTGTGTGGCCAGTGATAGCGCGCGTGTGTGTGTTTGGCTAAGAGTTAAAGGAAATGAGTTAATCTAATTCCTGCTAATTTGAGAGTTGAGTTTTAGGCGTTAGCTTTAGGCTTGTATGGAAAAACAAACAGGTTACTGCTGACTGAAAATCCTCATTAGTTGGTGTCCTGTGCACATTCAAGCATCTTATTGCTGTAAAAAGGATTTTATCTTACAATCATTTTGGTCTGTTTGCAAGCATGCTGTTAGCTGTGTCTCATGACAGTCACACGGCAGAGTGCTTTACAGATCGTTAATGGGGATGTGTTGAAAACGTGTACATCCTGTGGATGCTAAATATTATATTTTACGCACAATTTGGTAATATGTGCACTCTTCATTTTGTGTCTGAATGACGCATGAAACTGGACTTTGTCTTGAACCTTGAAGTCCTGCTAAAAGGCAAATGTTTTGTAGAGAAAAGTGTGTCTTCTGTAGAACTGATCTTTGTTTTGTTTTTTTGGTCTAGAATCCTAATATAACATGTGTCTTTACAGGGTCAAAATTGTGAAAAGTCAGAGGGAAGGAAAGTGTTTTATTTATGTACTTATTTAAAAAACTTTTCCTCATACAAATTATTTGCTAACTACAGCTTGCCTATATACAGTGGGGCAAAAAAGTATTTAGTCAGCCACTGATTGTGCAAGTTCCCCCACCTAAAATGATGACAGAGGTCAGTAATTTGCACCAGAGGTACACTTCAACTGTGAGAGACAGAATGTGAAAAAAAATCCATGAATCCACATGGTAGGATTTGTAAAGAATTTATTCGTAAATCAGGGTGGAAAATAAGTATTTGGTCAATGACAAAAATACAACTCAATACTTTGTAACATAACCTTTGTTGGCAATAACAGAGGTCAAACGTTTACTATAGGTCTTTACCAGGTTTGCACACACAGTAGCTGGTATTTTGGCCCATTCCTCCATGCAGATCTTCTCGAGAGCAGTGATGTTTTGGGGCTGTCGCCGAGCAACACGGACTTTCAACTCCCGCCACAGATTTTCTATGGGGTTGAGGTCTGGAGACTGGCTAGGCCACTCCAGGACTTTCAAATGCTCCTTACGGAGCCACTCCTTTGTTGCCCGGGCGGTGTGTTTTGGATCATTGTCATGTTGGAAGACCCAGCCTCGTTTCATCTTCAGAGTTCTCACTGATGGAAGGAGGTTTTGGCTCAAAATCTCACGATACATGGCCCCATTCATTCTGTCCTTAACACGGATCAGTCGTCCTGTCCCCTTGGCAGAAAAACAGCCCCATAGCATGATGTTTCCACCCCCATGGTTCACAGTAGGTATGGTGTTCTTGGGATGCAACTCAGTATTCTTCTTCCTCCAAACACGACGAGTTGAGTTTATACCAAAAAGTTCTACTTTGGTTTCATCTGACCACATGACATTCTCCCAATCCTCTGCTGTATCATCCATGTGCTCTCTGGCAAACTTCAGACGGGCCTGGACATGCACTGGCTTCAGCAGCGGAACACGTCTGGCACTGCGGGATTTGATTCCCTGCCGTTGTAGTGTGTTACTGATGGTGACCTTTGTTACTTTGGTCCCAGCTCTCTGCAGGTCATTCACCAGGTCCCCCCGTGTGGTTCTGGGATCTTTGCTCACCGTTCTCATGATCATTTTGACCCCACGGGATGAGATCTTGCGTGGAGCCCCAGATCGAGGGAGATTATCAGCGGTCTTGTATGTCTTCCATTTTCTGATGATTGCTCCCACAGTTGATTTTTTCACACCAAGCTGCTTGCCTATTGTAGATTCACTCTTCCCAGTCTGGTGCAGGTCTACAATACTTTTCCTGGTGTCCTTCGAGAGCTCTTTGGTCTTGGCCATGGCGGAGTTTGGAGTCTGACTGTTTGAGGCTGTGGACAGGTGTCTTTTATACAGATGATGAGTTCAAACAGGTGTCATTCATACAGGTAACGAGTGGGGGACAGAAAAGCTTCTTACAGAAGAAGTTACAGGTCTGTGAGAGCCAGAGATTTTCCTTGTTTGAGGTGACCAAATACTTATTTTCCACCCTGATTTACGAATAAATTCTTTACAAATCCTACCATGTGGATTCATGGATTTTTTTTTCACATTCTGTCTCTCACAGTTGAAGTGTACCTCTGGTGCAAATTACTGACCTCTGTCATCATTTTAAGTGGGGGAACTTGCACAATCGGTGGCTGACTAAATACTTTTTTGCCCCACTGTAGGTAGCCTGTTAATGTGCTTATGATTTATTATTATTTATTGTCGGTGTCATTGTAATGTTGATGCCAGCTGTTCCCAAATGTGAGACTGCAGTGGCTCATTTCAAAGTCTGAAAACTTGCTGTGGCCTACCTAAACATTTAGTCACTAAACAATCGTTACAGAAACTTCACTGATTCCCTTCGATCCTCTAAAGATTTAATGGTTTCCATCACTTTACTTCTAGCCTCAGCACTGTGCCATTTCACTGCTAATGAAAGATGTAAGAAAAGTTCAGGAACAAAAAATACTTGAAAGTGGAGAAATTATTATAATTATTACTTTTTTCATTCTGCTTCAATTTTAAATGTCAACATTTCATGTTAATTAAACTTGAATGTTAAAAGTAGTTATGAAAGTCTACTTATTGCTAATAATGTCTCATGATCCATCTGCAGTACAGTCAAAGCCTGCACTTTGTAAGAATATATGAGTCTGTTTAAAAAAATTAGATAAGAGGGACACGAGAGGACGCTATCAAACAGAGCAACGCCAAAGGTTAAATACTGTTTACATATTAAAATGCCAGAATGAAACCCTCCTTTCACATAGTGCCGTTTGCTCATCTGTGACATTTAACTTCCATAAACTGAAAATGCAATAGTTCATCACGCTGTGAAGCGAATAAATTAATGCATAAACGGGCAGCTACAGCGTATTCTGCATGGTGTTGCCTCTATTGTCGCAGGAGCACTGATGGAGAAAGTTAATTTCAGATTTATTTTTAGTTTTTGAAGACCACAACCCCCCCCCCCCCCCAAAATGAAATCACAACATGCTTGAATATACTTTGGATTTTCCTTTCAATCTTTTTTTTTTTTCATTTCATTCATTTTCATTTTTCATTTTCATTTCATTTTTTCCCTACAAGATGTCACAAAACGGTTTATAAATGCTCTTTAAAATGTGCAGTATTGTGTTTGAATATATTCAAATCACGTATAATAATTACTTTTCTGTTGATCGTGTCAAAGTATTAAAAAAGAAAAAAGGCTCATAATTACATAATTTTGAGTATAAATTTTTAATACTTTTGGAAGAGAGACCTTATTTGGTTTAGAAGGTGCATATATTATTGCACTTTCCTGTTTCGTAGGATGACAAGTGAGAACATTAGTACTGTTTTTCTTTTGGAAAATTTCAGTGTTGTTGCTGACAGCAGGGGTTACAGTGCTAATTGTCTTTCAGAGCTTCATCAGAGATCCCGTCTCTGTGCTGATCGGTCTGCTGATGCTGCCGATGCTGTGTGTCAGCAACATCCACAAACAGCATCTGTCTTTAAAGGCCTCTTGTGTCTCAGTGTCTTTATTCATCGTCCCCCAAATTGTTTGAGGGGTCCATCGTCTTTTTGCAATTCAGCCGAGCGAGTGGCTCTCCAACTTTTTCTGTCATGGTTTGTTTTTGGAAACAAAGAAAACGCTTTGTCTCAGGACCTGCAAAATTAATTAAGTTAAATAGAACTGGTGTAATCAAATGAAGACATCAAATCTATAAACTAGTCAAATAAGAATTACTTTGGAATCAATCTGATGATTGATGGCTTTATTAACCAAAAGTGCCTGTCAGGTCTTTTAAATGTGGTTCTTTGTTGGTTCTTCTAACCATTTAAAAAGTGACGTTGGGCTCTCAGAACTTGTAAGGTGATAAATCAAAACAAAAAGAAGTGTTATGAGAACTATTAGATCTCATAAAGTAGACATTTAGCAGAACAACACCTCTTTTTAGCTAAAAATGTTTTTAGTCTTTTAAAATGCCAGAATTTGACTTTCTTTTTTTCTATTACTTGATAATGAACTAAATATGTTTGTTTAGAGTAGTTCTTGGCCAAAATAAAACACTTCACCAGAGTAAATCATGAGCCACTAGAATTCATCACAGACCTTGTCGACCATTGTCTGTGTTATGCTCTGGTCTGCTTTGCTTTTCTGTTCTACTCCACTCCGTTACTTTTTTTTCCTGTTTACAGAACAAGTCTATTGTTCCTTTTACAGTCCAAGAAGTATTCATTCTGTCCTTCTGTTGAGAGGGGGAAAATGGTTTGGTACTCCTTAGAATTGATTCCAAAGTCAAGCTCAAGGAGTTGAATTTGTTTTCTGTTTTCTGGCCCAACACATCAGCTATTTTGATTCAAGATGATAACGATGATGTGAGATGAGACAATTTATCTTAAAAATTGTGAAGTTGTAGAAAAAGTGAAGATCTCAAAATCTAATATGATACAAAAGCTTGAATCTAAAATGAATGTAAATATTACAGGCTGAGGTGGTAACGATTTCCTGTATCTGCGACTAAGATTTTGGAGAGAGTGTTCAGTTGTATGGTCATTAAGTGGTGTTGAGGACCATCTGGACCCATTTATTATCCTCATCCATTCACACAGCCACAGTTGTTGGGATGAGCCTTGCATCAGCTGACAGAGGAATCCAAACGGTGTGTTGATTCAAACAGCAGCAGCAGCAATGACAAATTCCCTCAGCGAGTCACATGGATGCATTTCTTCAGCTTCAGTATTCAGGCCACAAATGTTTCTTTGCAGTAACATATCCAGGATGGCACCACGTTTCAATCACAGCTAGTGCAGTCTTGCCACATTCCTTCTTACCGCTCAGATTAATGTCCCAGTCCACCGGAGAAGCCCCGAAGCCATGTTTCGTTACACTGTATGAGTGTAGCATTGCCTCTTTGCAATGCTCAACAAAATGCATCAAACTGGACTCACGGTGCTGTTTAAGGCTTAATAAGCACCCTGAGAGATGCCTCATATTCCCCATGATGATCACTGAAACTTGTCTAGCATCGAAACCCCGTCATTGGCTGAGTAGCTCTTCGGGGAATAGTAAAGAGACTCCATTGCCAAGAACATGAGGAAAAAATTAGCATAAGCATACTCCTAATACTCAACTTTTATATGACTTACAAAACAAAGGATTTCCATTTCACCTTTGTATAAAAAACAATAAGCAATTAGTTTTAACTTCATCAGGAAGTAAAGTTATAAAAAAAAGCAATGGGAGCTGCTGCCGCAGGCTGTAACTCAGCAGATATGTGAAAGTAAATCTCAGACAAGATGTGTTTTGTCTTAATATCCTCACTTCATGTTTGACGAGTGTCACTTCTTTCCTTCTTAAAAATCCTCTAATTGATGAGAGGATTGAGATGGCATAAACTGCTGTTTATGCCATCTCAATGAATCTTGCAAACAGGCGTGAATGCTCTCTTTCTTCTTTATTGTTCCCACATCAATCAGATTCATTCAGCTTTGGTTGTGCTCCACATTTTTTTTTCTCTCCCTGTGAGTGCAAACAGCCCAAAGCATTGGGCCGTCTGGGAGGAGGAATGCCCAACTGTTTAGAAACCACTAATAAAAGGGTTTGTTTGGACCAGGTGACCAATGTGCTGCTTCCATCATCGTTCATTAACAGACACGTTTGTGTTGCATTTGCACCTTTAATAAAGGGTTAATTAACACATGGTATTTAAAACCAGTTCTTTTCACTGAAATATTTAAAGAGATATTTATTTAATAAATCGCATCTTTATAGCCACTGTCGCTGATATGATGACATAAGCTCGCGGTGATTGTTTGAGGATTTTTCTCAACCTCAGTTATATCCCTGCCTTTGTTTTTTGTCTGGCTGCCAGACAGATTTATTTCAGTCCCACAACAACAACTTATCCTGCAGCTTGAGGTCATGACCTTCCTCTGGTGACAAAGTGGTGTATGGTACTGCTCGTCTGACTCCTGAGTGCATCTGTGGCCTGCATTTCCAGCTTATTTCATTAGATTGTCTTCATTAAGCTTTAGTTATTTTTCTTATGAGGAAGCGCCCACGTGTAAAGTGAAAAAAGACAAGCATGGACAACATGAAGTGCTGATCAGCTGAGCTGAAGTTCAGTCACATCAGCTGATTTATCACATGACCCGGGAACACATCATCAGGCATTCACGCTGACTAACACAGACATGACTCAGGCTTCCTCTCCCCCTCCTTCTCTCTTGTGCTGTTTACTGCCTGCTCGAGCCTTTATCCATGCTGTCTAGTGACTGTGCTCAGAAACCACACACTGTTCTCTCACACACTTTGACATTCTCGTCTCCTGTACTTCCTGAAGTCAAAATCTTTGGAGCAATGAACGCTTCCTCCACTCTATAAGAGGAAAGTAGCTCTTAGGCTGATCCTAGGGTTTCACTGTCTTTTACTATTGTGTTTGCAAGGCTTTCAGCTTCTATGTGTTCAATGTCATCTAAAAGACTGCCAAGAGAAATTTCCTGATACTTTGCAGAGAGGTAGACCGTGGACAAATAATAAAAATAAATAAATCTGTTTATTACAGTAAACTACAAGGAGAAAGCATTGCTAATTTTGTTGCTTTTCAAAATATGTGAACATTAATTTTCTTACAGCCAGCTTCTAAGCAGCATCTGAGCTCATCTAATCAAATTATGTAGATACATTTCTGTTAAATCCATACATGCTGCATACTGAATTTCATTGCTTCTTATCTATGTTGTGCCAGCTGCTAAAGAACAACAGATGACCACTGTAACTGAATATTACAGGCAGGGACGTGAGCCGTGTTTCAGCCAAGTTCAGTAGTTTGAAGACCTGCAGTAGCTGTCAGTGTTAGTAGGTCACATGGTTGTTTAGTTACACTCCTTTATTGTGTTCTCGTGATAGTAGTCTTATCAGAGCGTTCAGAGATCACGCTTTAATATGTCGCATCTAATGAAAACCTGTAAACCAGCTAAACTAAACCAATAAAAAAGTGTAAAACAACTAATTAAACCAGAGGAAGTAAAGGAAACAGAAGTCCCGGAAGGCAAAAATGAGGATCAATAAGCATTATATCTTGATTGTTTTATTTTAGTAATCGATGGAAGCTACAAGTGTTGCTAAATTTTCAAAATTAGATTGATTGCCCTAAACTCAAATGATCAATTAAACACACACAGCTCATCACTGAGGTCTTTGGATGTTTGATCCAGATTTGTTTTTTGAAGCTACACAGCATTTTTCAGCTTGTAACATTTTATTATCTTAGCTTTTCGTCTGCCTGACTTGCGGTGAGTTTATTTAACAGGCTGAGTCTTAAATCAAGTCAAATTCTTAACATGCACAAGACTTCCCACTGCTGCCAGTTTTCTGTTTTGTAGTGCTTTGAAATGATTAATGACAGTGTACAGACACCAGGGTCAAAATGTTAAGGTACAGAGCCGTCTGGTGATTTGGAAATGCGATGCAGAGTTTACATTGACCTGCTGGGTCAGTGGATGTTGGAGGGCAACAACATTATTCTGCCAAACTGTCTCAGTGACTGTTTGGGATGAATGGTCTGAGAACGAGAGCCTGTGTATGTATGTTTGTTGTACCAACTGAACGATCTTTGTCATACCTTTTATTAGATAAATGTTTTCGTGCTGGCAAGCTCAGTGATCTATGTGATCTGTCCACATCAAGTTAAATGAATTTACATTGATCTAAAGGAAAGCTACCATTTCTGATGTTAAAATGAATCACCACTTCAAGGTTTCTCTGACCTGTTGTTATATTATGCAATTTAGGGTTTAATGATTTTCAGTCATTTAACTCTTTACATGCATGTTATTATTTTGTAATGACTGTTTTCTTTGTCTTTGCCAAATGTACAGGTGACCTTTCGCTGCAGAAGCTCTCTGACACTGTGCTGGATTTCAACAGCACGCAAACTTGTCCTGGAAGCAACAACAAGATTCAGACCAGCATCAGCTTCCAGTGTGGGAAAACCATGGTAAGACTGACAATCAGAAGAATATACCAAATATTCTTAGATGGATGATTACCTGTTGTTCAATAGCTGCGTTAATGGGAATGCACAGAAAATATCAAACTAACTGTTCGATGTTCTACATGAATTTCCTTTGTCCACTAACACCTGGTGTGTGCTGACGTGTTGTGCAGCAGCAGTCTCTGCAATCGTTCAGCCACTGATGTGCTGCAGTAACATTAGATGTAAACTTTTGACATAGTTTAGTCACATTGTGTGTTATATACATGGGTCAGAATGGAAGCATGGCATAGTAAACAGGTTCTGAATAATAAATCTTACTTGCAGCATGAATCATGGTGTCCACCAATTAGCATGTGAACTACTATTTTGAAGCCTTGGCTTCATCTTTATGGACACCTTTTCTTTTTTCATCTCTCGCTCTCTTTTTAACCTTTATGAACGATGAAGGGAGAAAGCAGAGCTCCCTGTGTAAGGAAAGCTACATGCAACCATGCATTGCTAATCACACTGCCACCTTGGCACATGCTCCTTTTTTAGGAGAGAGAATTCACCATATTTGGACAAGTTGAGTGTTAAGTTTTAGCTATAACACTAGCTTGGTGTGCAGAGTTTATCCATACACTTCCATACACAATGCTGATTAGTGCATGGAAATAACATACAAGTAAGCTAAATACATGGATGGATGGATCAAAAGACATTGTGTGTTGGCATTCTGTTGTTGCTCTTTTAATCCAAACATCATTAGTAAAACATAACATTAATCTTTAATAGCTGTGTGATGCATAGGAAGGTGGCAAGTGGAAATGATCTGTCCAGACTCTGTATTTGAATCAGGTTTTACACATGTCATTTTCAGCTCATATGTTCAAGGGCTTTCAGCAGGGGAGTCTGTGGAGTTAGCACTTGACATTGACATCATTATTTAGCCCCCAAAGGTTGCTGCTGTGCAGAGTGCTTGCACAAATGATGGGTAATCCATTAGAGGAGGTAGGACATTTGTGATATTGTGATATTTGATTTTACGTAATTGTTCCTAAAGGCAGATTTTGTCAGTTGACACAGAGAGAGGGAAAAATGTTTTGGAAGATTATCTGTATTTTACAAACAGTGCAGCTCACCTATTCAAACAGACTTTAGAAATATGTTAAGTTTATAACAGGAAGACAAGTACAATCCACAAATGAATTTGAGGTTAATTACCTTATTTATTCTAAAATTAAGATGCACAGAAGGTCAAGTTTATTGCGTGTTTTTGCTGACACTTTCGATGTCTTTTGGATACAAAGTATTAAACATCCTGTTTTTCAACACAGGAAGTTAAATGGCGCTCTGTTGTTTCATCAGGTATTTGTGTCTGTGTGGAGAAATGTGCAAAAGACAAAAAACTAAAACACTAAGTTAATTGATTGAAAGTGAAACAAACATTTGGAAGTCGCTTTTGCTAAAACGAAACGTAACAACTCTAAGATGATGATTGTTGGATTCCTGTCGCTGCTTGTCAGTGAATCTGTGACTGGAAATGATGTAGAATAATGACTGATACCTCATAGCGTGATCCTGCTCGCTGCGTTGTGTGTATCTGTGGTTTTGATGGGGTGGGTGAGTGGTGGGTTGAAGTATCATTTCCTGTCGAGAAACAAAGAGGAGTTTTCTGTTTCAGAGTGTACGACGGGGAGAAATAAAAGTGGCTTCCACAATTTTTAGGGCAAATCACTAAATGCTGAAAAGAAGTGATGACAGCAAAATGCAGATTATAGTAGACGTTATCTTAACAGAACTGTGCCTTGTTTCAGACATGTTGCAAAAGAGTTTTAAAAAACCGAGCGCTTTAACGTTATTCCTATATTTACTTTGTTGTTGTAGTTTACCCCTCCTTTTTAAGTCCGGTCGAAATGGTAATGTTATAGATGTTATAGTTAAATCCTCTATCTCTATTTTTATCAGTACATTTAGGAAAATAAATAAAGGTTATTGGGCTAGAAGTTAATCCTTGATGTGTTTATTATTAATCACTTTTGGAATTTTCTAGCAAACAAATTATGTTCCTGTTTCCCTTTACTGTCATATGCCCAATATATATGTCTTTAAGTTTTTAAGTTTTTAATTTTACCTCTTTTTTTACTACTTTTTTTTTTTATTGTTATTTATTGCTGTCTGAACAGGTCTCTCCTGTAAATGAGAAGCTGAGTCTCAATGGGATTACCTGTTTAATAAAGGTTAAGGTTGCAATGTTCAGCATTGGCTTGAGGATCAGTGAAATGGAGTGACGTCTTGTGAAGCATTCAGAGATGTCCTTTCAGTCCACTAAAAAGGACTGCTAGAGTAGCACTGCACGATTCACAGCTCAAAATAATCCTGGTTTATCCAATACTTAGTTCACACCCGTTAATTCATCCATTGTCTCCAACAATTTTAACTCTTTACCTTTCTTCGAACCAACCAAACAGTGCCTGTGTGGGGGTATCAGCTCGCCTAAGGTGGCCCTATTAAGAATATCTGCTCTCATGTCACACAGCTATAGGCTGGCATTATTTGTACATGCACTGATCTTTTATGTCGTCATTTGAAATTTTAAGCATTTGTAATATTAGAATACACAATTATGACAGTAAAGTAAAAGGGATTAATGGGAGAAAATGTTGTTGTTTTTGACTCTGTAAAACAGCAGCTAAAATGTGGAGAATACCTGGAATTTAAAAAACAATGCTGCTGTCAAAGAGTTTTTGAGAAACTCTGAATGAAGCACTGAACCATCAGCAAATCCAGAAGCAGCAGCAGGCTGTGGTTGTTTGTTTGAGGCTCAACACTTACTTAGAAGTTCCTCCCCACAATATAACTACAACAAAGGTTAATACTCTGTATTTCTCTGTGATAATGGAAACAATGACACATTCAGCATCTTAAATGCTTAAATCTTTGATGTCATGGACGATGATGTGCCGTATACTTTAGCATGCATTCATCACCTGTGTCAACATGAAACTACCTTTCTTACTCATGTTCCTGTCTTTGTTCTGCAGGGGACTCCAGAGTTTGTGACCGTGTCTCAGTGCGTGCATTACTTTGAGTGGAAGACCTACGCTGCCTGCAAGAAAGACAAATTCAAGCCACATAAAGAGGTGCGGTGGAGCATCTGATGGGGTCGCTGACTCATTCAACAGACTTTTACATTTAGAAGAAAGAAGGAATGAAATCTTCACTGTGATTAAACACAATGAGCTGAAGAGGAAATGGAAAGCTGTATAACCATATTCCATCACTGCGAAGATGTTTACAGCGTTTATCTGTGCAGAAAATGGGTCACATGTTGTGACAGTGATCCTGTTAATGTGGAAACATTTGAAAAAATGTGTGAAATAAATTTGTTCAGGAAAATGTTAAAAGCAACAAAATAAACCAAAGAGTATGATATATCCATGATCACAGTTACTAAGTTGTGTATTATCAGATAGCTATAAACACACGTGCAAAGTTTGTGGTAACACAATAGTAAAACTGTTGAGGGGGGGCTTTTTTGTGAATGCAGCATAAAGTGGTGCACGAATACATCTGTATTGTAGAGTTAATCCAGCTCTTCTTTGCCCAGGTGCCCTGCTACGTGTTTGACTCTGATGGGAGGAAGCATGACCTCAGTCCTCTGATAAAACTGAAAGATGGCTATCTAGTGGACGACGGCGAAGACAGCATAGACTTCTACATCAACATCTGCCGCAGTCTCAGTGAGTACTTGAAGGAAAGGAAGTGATTGGATTCTGTAATAATGAGGGGTTTTTTTGTTTTGAGGAACACTACATTGCCAAAGTGTGCACAGAGCAGAAAGGGAGCCTGTTTAAAGGCCCTTCTTCTTTGTTTTCATGTATTCCCTAAATCTAGGTCCATTCCTTGAAGGTCTATAGATGGTCATTACTATAACGTGGCACAATAAAATATTGCATAGCGTCGCCACATTGTATGTTAAACAAAGCAATTACTGGAAAGCAATAGAAATAGAAGCAATAGTGGTGCTTTTGCAAATTAAAATTTTCAATTTAAATGTAAAATAAAAAAAATCAAGGTGTTAAAATTAAATATATAATTACTTGTAGTTTTCATGTTTCTGTCATTTCATTTACATGGATTCCAGATTCCACTATTTACATGGTTTTAGCTCTGTGTTTGGCTTTGAGGGCTTGAAAAGAAGGCAGCTGGACAAAACTTCTGGTGTTAATAAGATGTTTTTTCTCTCATTAAGAGCCCGGTTCAGTTCTAAGACGACTGATGGAGACTGCCGGGTATTTAACCACTAATAGGGGAGGGCTGTCCCCTTGATTATCTTGAAGGTGGTTAACCCACTATAAGTTGTCAAATAAGCTAAGGTGTGCAAAGGCATAGGTGATTATTCTCACTGGGGCCAGAGTTCTATTGAAGAGATGATTCTAAGTCTCTCACTGTTGAATTTAAAAACTGACATTCACAGAATTGACAGTGCTAAACAGGCCAATCACAATGCATCCTACTGAGTGGTTGCTTGGGTTCTGTTGTGTAAAAGTTGCAGCATTGCTCACTGCATTGCATAGCACACACTGTTGCCAAATTTTCCACGACATAGTCACTGTTTTTACGTTTATGCTGTTTGGTGCGGAGCAGATGGTGTAAAATACTCTTGAGGCTTTTTTTCTTTTTTCCCACTGAGATCAAGCTGTTTGCTTCAGTTAAAAAACAAAACACTAACACATTGGTGAGGGTGAACCAAAGAATTGTGTTCACCAAATGACACCAGTAGTGATGTGAAAAAATGTTGCTCGGAGGAACACCAAGCTCAGTGCTGTTTAACACCCGTTAAGCAGCTGTAAACAAAGGGGCAGGGACTTGTGACTGTTTACATGCTGTCCTGCATATCGTCATCACACTGAATTAGTTTTCTAACAAGAAGAAATTTAAGAATCTTTTTTTTAAATCTCATGTTCTCCTCAATCGTCTCTCAGACCTTCCAGACAAAGGCTGTACAGAGGGCTCTGCAGCCTGCCTCGTCACACAAGATGGCTCATACAACATGGGTTTTCCTACCCAGCAGCTAGAGCTAATGACTGATGACAGGTACTTTCTTCATGTTTGTTTATGACAGTGAAGTTTGCAGGTATGGCTCTCCTGAAGCTTGTTTTTGGAGCTGTCTTCTAAGTCTGGTGCTTCAGGTTTAGAGTTGAAACTTGAAGTTAAATTCTAATCTTGGCAGTCTAAGAGGCAGTATATGCAGGAATAAAAGATTATCAGAAGGTCAAGAATGTGCAGATGTGCTATAGTCATGTTTTTAAATACATGTATGTGTTGACATAACCTTTGGTAAGTTTGAACACAGGTTAAGTCAGCACCGACTGGTTATATGAAAAAATAAACATGAAAAGAAGACCTTTTCTTAGTAGTTTTTCATACTTCTTGCACTTTTTCCTCTCCAGCTTGAGTTTGCAGTATTCTTTAAGTGACGACTCAAATCCTCCAGCAATCTGTGGATCAAGCAAACCAGCAGTCAACATCACCTTCAGATGCCCATCAAGCAGGCATTTGGTAGGTTACGCTACAGTCTTCATGATGAATTGTTTGTTTCACTGCTTAAAATGTATTCATACTCATTGTTATCATTGTTATTATTGTTGTTGTTTTTTTGGGAGGGGGGGTGTTTTATTTTTGTTTTTTTGCACAGCTAGCAGAATGAACCATAACCCCTAACTTTACTTAATTTTCACATTCACAGAGCAGCCCTCCTACGATGATAGCTAAGCCAAACTGCCATTACGAGGTGGAGTGGGTCACTGAATACGCTTGTCACAGAGACTATCTGGAGAGCCATACCTGCAAACTGACCAGCGAACAGCATGACATCTCCATAGACCTAACTCCTCTCACTCTAGCCTGTAAGTTTTTGTTCCTCTAAAACATCTTAAACAGCTTAAACAACCTTTTATAAGTTATTCCTTATAGTTGTATGAAGAATGAAATGTCAATGGGGGAACTATTAAAATCAAATGCAAATAAAGTAGTAGTAAACCACACTCAGCTGATGTCAGGTTAACATGACGAGTTATTAGCTTTACAAATGCTGCCATGTGACAAATACATCCTTGTTCCTCAAACTGGTTTCTACAATTAGAAAAATAAGGTTGTAACTATCAAAAGGCTGCTAGTAAAAACAAAACTGTCAGTTGCCTTAAGGCAGCTGTTGTTTATATAAATAAAACTGAATTAAATTGAAGAAGTGTAGTGTAAAAGCAAAATAAAGCTCAAACATTGTATTTAGTTTTTTGGCAGTTACACAAAACTTGTTTTACATATTTAACTGTCTCATGTTGCTGCTTTTTTTAGGCCCATTTAGAGGAAGTGACTTTATGACTAAATGGTGTATGAACCTCCTGGTTTTGTTAGAAATGTGAAAGGTTTTTCCACTCACTGCCACAGTCCATTTGAAGTCTGTGTGCCACGATGCAGTCTGCAGTTCGGGACAAAAGGATAGTTTCAAGTGAAAAACTTAAGGAAAAAGATGTTTTTCTCATATTTGTTTTCAGATCTCGGCCTGCTTCATTTTTTGGTGTGACTGTATAAACATTTTTCTTGTTCTTTAAATTGACAAACTGCTTATTTCAAATCAATGGCCATCAGTGATTTTCTCCCCCCCCCCCCCCTTTTTTTTTATTTTTATGGATAAGATAAAAAGGCATCACATTTTCTTTTGTACACTGCTCAAAAAATTAAAGGAAGCCTATTAAATGTCTGGAATATTGACCTACTCAAATAAGTAGCAGAGGGGGTTGCTAATCATATTTGATGTCATGAAATTAAGAATAGGTGTGCTGGGGGCAATACGGTGACAACCCCCAAAACAGGAATGGTTCTATAGGTGGAGCCCACTGACATTTTTCTCCCCTCATCTTTTCTGACTGTTTTTTCACTAGTTCAGCCTCCTCAATGATGGCACATCAATATGTACCATTGCCACTAGGTTTATTGTGTTTCCCAGCACAGTTTCAAGAGCATAATAGAGATTCCAGGATATAGACAGTTACTCCAGGAGAGCTGGACAAAGCCATAGAAAGTCCTTAACCGATCAGCAGGATGAGTATCTGCTCCTTTGTGCAAGGGTAGAACAGGATGAGCTCTACTAGAGCCTTACAAAATGACCTCCAGCAGGTCACTGGAGTGAGATCTGATGAGTTTTGAATGCATTCTTTTCTTTTTTGAGCGCTGTGCTGAGATGCAGCCAGTATGCTTCCTTCATTTTTAGCTTAATAGAAAAAGTGGAAAAACCTTAAGAGGCTTTGATATTCTTCAACATTTTCAGGGTCCAGGAAATTCAAACATAGGTTTTATTCGACGGTTATTTAAAAACAAAACAAAACACATATACCAGGTGTTCGCAAATTCTTACATTATGTCCTGTTTTGATCTTCCACATATTAAGCAACAGTTTGTACAGTTTAATAAGAGTTTTAGAAGAGCTGCCTCCAGCCTTAGCTAAGCTAACTATCATCTAGCTATATGTATTATATATGTATAAACAAACATTATACACATACATATATGTGTAGTTATCATGTTGTCAGAATTTTGATATTGAAAAGTAGTTATTGGTTCTGTTGATATTCCTAATAGGTAATGTGCAGTAAGATAAAAATCAGTAACATGTTGACTGAAACTTTCAAATGCTTTCTTGTGTTTGTAGCTTCGGATCATCCATACTATACACAGTCTGGGCCCAGTGGCACACCTGACAGCTACATCTACTACCTGAACATATGTGGTAGGGTTCCCACTCAGGAATGTGGTGACGGGCCGTTCATATCATCCTGCCAGGTGAAGAATGGCGAAGGAAGGAAGATTGTGGCTGGACAATATCAGAACCAGACATTACGGTAATTTCTGTGTGTTTGTGAAGTGTGTGTATAGGAGTATGGGTGTGGAATAGTCCACTGGCCGTGATCACTATTCGTCAGAGAATCACGAAATACAAAAGGATCAAAGATGGTTTTATTATTAAAGTTGTAAATGGTTTTGAAAATAAGTTTTCTAATTTGATTTAATAAACTTGCTTGTTGAGATGTGTAAATTGTCAAAATGATATCCTGACATTGATCCATGAGCATGGAACTGTAGAGCAAATCTTGCTTTTCCAACCCCCTTACTTCCCCTTTCCATTGTTTTTCCTCCTCTTCAGTTATTCAGATGGAGATCTGACTCTGATCTATCCAGATGGCCTCAAATGCTCCTCTGGCTTTGAGAGAATGACCATCATCAACTTTCAGTGCAACAAGACTGCTTGTGAGTCAACTTGTTTCTGCTTTCTCACAGATGCTGAAATTCTTGGCACCACCTGGCAGTAGAATAAAAAACGGAGCGGACACATCTGTATAGTAAAAGAGTTACACGGTGTTCTGCCTTGTAAAACAAAGCAAATTGCACAGACAAGGCAAATAGGAGGTCAAACTCCAAAAAGGGAAATCGAAATAATATTTAGTTTTCATGAGCATCGTTGGAGTTGATCTCTAAGACAACTCTAATAAAATTCACATTCATAAAATAAATGCACAATTTCCATTTAAATAAATAAGAAATGATTGTAAGGCTCACCTTGTATAATTTGCACATTGTTCCTTTAATGTATAAATATGGAGTTTCAGGTGAAGTTCAGTCTTTATTAACTACTTCTATATTATTTGCCTTTAATTCTTGCAGCCCACGGCGGGCGAGGGAATCCAGTGTTTGCTGGGGAAACCGACTGCACTTATTATTTTAACTGGGATACGGCGTTTGCCTGCGTCAAAGAGAAGGAGGATCTGTTATGTCGGGTCACAGATGGCAACAAGCGTTATGACCTTTCACCCCTCACAAGATACCCAGGTGAGTTTTAACAGATCAGTTAAATTTCTCTTCCACTAATGGTTTTGCTTTTCCACCAAAAGCCTAGTTTTTGGCAGGTGGTGCCTTTTTAAATTCTTAATTTAGTGTTTAGCGGTGACTTGAGCACAATTTCTTCCCTGGTGCAACTTTTGGTGACTGTTAGGTTACATATGAGTGACACGGGATGATGATGATGATGATGAAATGACATAATATATCTTGGAAAATTAAAAGTATTGGGATTTATTATAATTTTTCATGTCGTTGTCGTGCAGTGATGTTGGTATTAAGTTTGGTTCAGATTGGCCGACCTGTTAAGGAGGAAATGGGGTACATAGCTACATAAATACATGTATATACCTAACTACAAATACCATATGCTTAAGTTTATTTACTCAGCATAAAGAATTTCTGTATTTCACTTTGAAAACTGTCGATCTAGCGTGTTTTGTCTCTTTAGGTTTACACACAATAATTTACTATGTGGTTCTAATTAAAATTATATTACTCTGTTTTCCCTGTTGCTTTTATTATAATTACTGTTAATTCACTTGGTTGTGCTCATAGCTTCTCATCGTAGCACCTGTTCAGTACCATGCTTTCAGGTGTGACTGAAAAATTAGGGGGAAAAAACAACTTTTTTTTTTTTGTATGTTTGTTTTTTCTTTCTTGATTCAGAGTCAGAGGGCAGTGAGAACTGGGAGGTGGTGGATGATAAATCGTCAAAGGCAGACTCGCGTTACTACCTGAATGTTTGCCACAAAGTCATCCCTACAGGAAGGGCAGCTGGTTGTCCAGTGGATGCCGCCATGTGTGCCGTGGGTAAGAATGTCCACAAGGAGGGCGTTCTTAAAGATTAATCTGGTTGAATCTGAGTACTTTAATAGATTTGTTGACAAGTTATAGTATTTTGGTCCTCATGCATACTTCCCCCAATAAGTATGAGACAAACCGTATTTTTCTTGCAGTGAATATGACCATTGTGCTTTATGTATTGTCTCTTATTCAGATAAGAATAACAGAACTATCAGCCTGGGAAGCTTCCTCTCTTCTCCCCAGAAAACCAAAACTGGAAACGACATCAGGCTGGTGTATACTGATGGAAGTTTTTGCACCCAAAACAAGACAAGGATCAAAACTATCCTGACTCTCAAGTGCAAACCAGGTTTTTTTTTTTTTTTTTAAACCCTCTTCTCCTCTGTTTTCTTAGTTATGTTTCTGCTACTTTTGACTCTTTTGCGTTTCTTTTTCCTGTACTCCTGCAGGAGATCTCGATAGTGCTCCTGTCCTTCTTGGCCTCTCATCTGATGAGTGTATTTATGAGTTGGAGTGGTACACAGCCGCCGCCTGCGTCCTCTCGAAGACGCAGGGAGACAACTGCAAGGTGGAGGACCCTCAAGCTGGTATGACACGCTCAGACAACTATAAAATATGTGTGGGCTTTTCCTCATTCGTTTTTAATTTGAGCAAGAAAAGGGATGGAAGAAAACAAGGTAGCAACAGGGTTAATAGAGGCTTTTAGGAAGGAGAAAATGGTATTTCTCAGCCACAAATCCATAAATAAGTTTCTGTGTAAGTTTTTCCTTGAAAGATAAAAGAGGGTAATCATGATCCTTCACGTCTCACTTGGAAATCTGATCGTATATCTTTCTGAGCTCTTAAAATTTATTTCCACTGGCTACAGTCATGATATAGTTTGTTTTGGCTGTGAACTGCTAGAAAATGGTACAATTAATCCCGCACTTATATTGAATTTAAAAAATGATAACAAACAGAAACACATTTGTAAAAGTGCAAAAATCAGACCCATAAATCAGTTGACTGTCAACATCTCTGTAGAGTTACAGATTATAATAAACACTAACTGACTGCAGACTAAGTTGTAATTTTCTTCACTGATTCACACAGTAAAGCTCTTTAAAGATTTGCAAAGCAACTCTGGGCTAGTCTGCTTTACCTCAGTAGACAGTGAATGCATTGATCACATTTGTTTCACCCAGTTGTCCTTTCCAAGCAGGAGAACATAGTGTTGTATTTGAAAAACACTGCTGTTTGTAAAAGTCGGGGTAAACCTCTGTCAGTCGATAAGATGACTTAATGCTGACGTTAATGTCTCGCACTGAATTCAGTTAAGTTTAAATTTAACAGCAGTGAATTGAGATTAACTGACTACTGATTTTAGCTCTAATTAACACTGTTGCCTTCAGTGGGGCGCACCTACTCTGTATTTGTCTGCCAGCGTCAACATTCTCAACACAATCTGACAGTCTGTGTCAAATACAGCTGATTGTGCTTTGCTGTCAAATATACTTTACATGTGGAAGAAATGAAGGACAGGCAAAAAAATCACAATTCAAAGTTTTAAGTATTTCTTGATTTACAATTTTTTTTTTTTTTTTTTTTTTTTTTTTTTAAATCTGTTTTTTTTTTTCATCATCTTCCAGACAATTCAGTTTAGAGCTCATTGCATATCTTGTAGTTTTTATGCAGTTTAAATGAACTGTTATAAAAGAAAATAAAGAAAACACCTGTTGTCTTCTGATACAGTGGGGCAAAAAAGTATTTAGTCAGCCACCGATTGTGCAAGTTCCCCCACTTAAAATGATGACAGAGGTCAGTAATTTGCACCAGAGGTACACTTCAACTGTGAGAGACAGAATGTGGAAAAAAAAAATCCATGAATTCACATGGTAGGATTTGTAAAGAATTTATTCGTAAATTAGGGTGGAAAATAAGTATTTGGTCACCTCAAACAAGGAAAATCTCTGGCTCTCACAGACCTGTAACGTCTTCTGTAAGAAGCTTTTCTGTCCCCCACTCGTTACCTGTATGAATGGCACCTGTTTGAACTCATCATCTGTATAAAAGACACCTGTCCACAGCCTCAAACAGTCAGACTCCAAACTCCGCCATGGCCAAGACCAAAGAGCTTTCGAAGGACACCAGGAAAAGTATTGTAGACCTGCACCAGACTGGGAAGAGTGAATCTACAATAGGCAAGCAGCTTGGTGTGAAAAAATCAACTGTGGGAGCAATCATCAGAAAATGGAAGACATACAAGACCACTGATAATCTCCCTCGATCTGGGGCTCCACGCAAGATCTCATCCCGTGGGGTCAAAATGATCATGAGAACGGTGAGCAAAGATCCCAGAACCACACGGGGGGACCTGGTGAATGACCTGCAGAGAGCTGGGACCAAAGTAACAAAGGTCACCATCAGTAACACACTACAACGGCAGGGAATCAAATCCCGCAGTGCCAGACGTGTTCCGCTGCTGAAGCCAGTGCATGTCCAGGCCCGTCTGAAGTTTGCCAGAGAGCACATGGATGATACAGCAGAGGATTGGGAGAATGTCATGTGGTCAGATGAAACCAAAGTAGAACTTTTTGGTATAAACTCAACTCGTCATGTTTGGAGGAAGAAGAATACTGAGTTGCATCCCAAGAACACCATACCTACTGTGAAGCATGGGGGTGGAAACATCATGCTATGGGGCTGTTTTTCTGCCAAGGGGACAGGATGACTGATCCGTGTTAAGGACAGAATGAATGGGGCCATGTATCGTGAGATTCTGAGCCAAAACCTCCTTCCATCAGTGAGAACTCTGAAGATGAAACGAGGCTGGGTCTTCCAACATGACAATGATCCAAAACACACCCCCCGGGCAACAAAGGAGTGGCTCCGTAAGAAGCATTTGAAAGTCCTGGAGTGGCCTAGCCAGTCTCCAGACCTCAACCCCATAGAAAATCTGTGGCGGGAGTTGAAAGTCCGTGTTGCTCGGCGACAGCCCCAAAACATCACTGCTCTCGAGAAGATCTGCATGGAGGAATGGGCCAAAATACCAGCTACTGTGTGTGCAAACCTGGTAAAGACCTATAGTAAACGTTTGACCTCTGTTATTGCCAACAAAGGTTATGTTACAAAGTATTGAGTTGTATTTTTGTTATTGACCAAATACTTATTTTCCACCCTGATTTACGAATAAATTCTTTACAAATCCTACCATGTGGATTCATGGATTTTTTTTTTTCACATTCTGTCTCTCACAGTTGAAGTGTACCTCTGGTGCAAATTACTGACCTCTGTCATCATTTTAGGTGGGGGAACTTGCACAATCGGTGGCTGACTAAATACTTTTTTGCCCCACTGTATATATAAATACAAAAAGGGGATAGAAAAGTGGATCTTGCTCCATTTAATATGTGATCGTTTTAAAAATTGATACTTCCAAATCCAAAATGAATTATGTTTTCTTAGCAATTAATTCCAGCTGTGTGCATCTGTCTGTGCATGTGTGTGCACACGCCAGGAATGACAAAATAATAATCTTGAAAAAGTTAATTAATAAAAAGTTATCTGATACCACCATGGTTTCACTACTCTTGCTCGATACTGCCCCCTAGTGGAGAATGTAACACCTGTATCATGGTAGGTTACACGTGTGCCCTCTCACATGTTACTTTCATGATGGCAAACCAGGAAGCAAAAAACCTGTGGTTGCCTTTTTCTTGTCTCTTTACTTTAAATCCTCTTGTTAACCTCTAACTAACCTTAGCTTCTCCACAGGCTTCTCTTTCGACTTGTCGCCTCTCTCCAAGCCTCATGGTGGTTTTTACAACCTGACTAAAGGCATCTATCAGTATTACATCAACGTCTGTGGTCCAGTCAGTGTTTCGTCGTGTCCTGAGAAGGCCGGCGCATGCCAGGTGGAAAAGAAGTAAGACTACAGGCTACAAACATGCAAGAAGAATCGCACTTCTTTATTCTGTTCTGCCCCACTTTCTCAACTTTCACTCCACTTTTAAGCACTTTTAAAAACAACCGTGCTTAAAAAAATGAAGTGACGTGAATTTTCTCACAAATCTGAGAAATCAATGTAAATTATCCCTGAAGTATTCGTAGTGTGCTTTTGCTGTGTTACCTTAGTTTGCTAATTTTAATACCAATTGGATCAAGAATTCAATAATAATCTGCCTCCATCTGATTGCACTGCAAATTCCTGCTGTATTGAAGGTGTAGTGGAAAGAAGAGGGATAAATGAGCGTCACGCGTTGTGCAACAATGTATTTAGTTTAGGATCTATATTTTTTTGGAAGCCTAAGTTAAGCATTCCTTCTATCAATCTGCATTTTGTACATTATACTGGTCATTTTACATCCCAACACACAACATTGTGTGTAAAAAGTTTAGGTCAATATTGAATAACACACTCATTATTAAATTAAAGATCCTGAAACCGAGTGATTTAAATACACTCAGCAATGAAGAAACATGAATAAATTACATCATATTTTTTCTTTAGTTTTTGGAGTCTTGGGGAACAGAACTCCCGTCTGTCGTACTACGATGGGCTGATTCAGCTGAACTACAGTAACGGCACCCCATACAACAACGAAGAGCACACTCCCAGATCTACGCTCATCTCTTTCCTCTGTGACCCACAAATTGGACCAGGAAACCCAGAATTCCAGGTAAAATCCTCCCTACCTCTTTGTCAGATTGTTTAAACAGTGTTTGACGTATTTTGTGTCTCCTGTATGATTTGTATATAAACATCTGTTTGTTAAAATCTTCGTTCAGATAGAAGACAAGTACACGTACAACTTCCGCTGGTATACCTCCTACGCGTGCCCTGAAAGACCCCATGAGTGTTTGGTGACCGATCCAGACACACTGGAACAGTATGACTTATCCAGGTAATGCTTTTAAAAAGCATTGTGCAGCAACTGCTTTACCAGTGTCTAAATCCAAGGCCATGAAAATAAGTACATCCAGTCCAGCACTGAATTGTTGCCAATCTGCTGTCCTCCTCGTTAAGCTTTTCTTCTTCAATTTCAGCCTGTCACACACCACCTCCAACTGGCAGGTGATGGACTTATCTGACAGCAATAATCTGAAGAAGTATTACATCAACGTATGCCGCCCCATCAGCCCTGTACATGGCTGCGACCGCGATGCATCCATCTGCGAGATGAAATATGTAACCAAACAGGTCTGTAACATTAAACACCTCCACTGAATCAGAGAGATGCGACATTACTGAGGAAGAACACACAGCTCATGTCAGTCTTCTGGTGAATACCAAACTTTCCCTGGTGGAGACCAGACGGTGAACTGCAGTAACACAAAGCATAGCTTGAGTATCATCCTCAAAACACCTTGTCAAAATCAGAATCTGGACACCAGTGAGTCCAGCCATACACCCCTTTGCCAACTCTGATTGGGTAGTCGAGGCCTGGATGGGATGCGTTTTTCAAAGGTCTTGAGGCAAATTTGACTTTGAATCTTTTCTCATTGCATTGAAATCTTGTGTATATATAGCCTGACCAGAAGGACTGTGAAACTGACTTGAAAGGGGGCCTTGTTGCAAATCCACTTCGGGTTTATGATTGATTGTGTTAATTTTTTTTGCTGGTTTTAGAGAATTGTGACTATACCACTATGGGCCAGATTTACTAATGTATTGCTCATGAAAAAAGAACTATCTGTATTTGCAAAGAGAACAGTGAGAGGTATGACTTTACCACTGGTTAAAGGAATTCAACCAAGAAGCAGTTTGCAGAGTGGACTGATTTGAACTTTAAATTTGTCTGGCTTTGTCTCTAACTACCATCCCTACATGTGTAATTGACAGTTACAGTCAACTCTGACAACAGAGCTGGCAACAACAAATTCCTCTTTTTCCATCATATAATTTATATTACAGTTGACAGAAACGATAATACTTATTTTGCTACACTATTTTTAATATGTTAATATTTATTGATTAGTCTAGTGTGCCTTTAGAGATGGAAAGATCTGGACATGAATATAGGCGTACCAAACATTTAATAACCCAGAAGAAAGTGACACAAAATATGATTTGCTATATTTTTGTAAACAAAGTCATTCGGCAAATGTTTTTTCTGTGTTGTTGCTGCTCTTTTTTTATTTTTTAATATTGCTTCCACCCATTTTATAATAACATGCTCAGGGTGAACATTTGAATAAGAATCTCAAAGTAACTGCAGAGTGTAACTGGTGTCTGATACTCAATTATTCACCTCTTCCCTCCTGCCTCCCCTCAGGGCTCTGTAGAGGAGGAGGTGTCAGTCAGTAACATGGGCATTTCAAAGCGAGGGCCGATCATCGAAGCACGGGACCGCCTTATGCTGGAGTTCACAGATGGCTCTGCCTGTGATTCGGACGGTCAGAAACTCTCGTATACAACGCGCATTCACCTGGTCTGCTCCAGAGGGACTCTCGTGAGTAAATGCAGTTTTGAGAAGAGAATGGCTTGTTGGCTGTCTACAGTGGTGGTTTGAGTGTAACAATGTTTGCACTCCGCACTATTCAGGTTAAGGGACCGCGATTCCTGATGTACCAGAACTGCACTGCCACCTTTATGTGGGAGACCAATGCAGCCTGTGCCATCAGAACCATCACAAACAATGTAAGTGTACTTGCATGGATCTTAAGTCTTAATTTGACTTAATTGTAATTGATACACTGTGGTAAACTTAACAAAATACTTGAAATGGTTGTAATCTGTGTGGGGTTTTTGGGTTGTTGTTTTTTTTGGCATATCAGACATGTGCTGTGGTGGACCCCAACACTGGCTTTGAGTACAACCTAACGCCCTTGGCTTCCAAGACCGGATACAATACAAGTGGGAATGGCAAGAAATTCCTGGTAAGACACTTCAACAATATTCTGCCAGCATACATAATTTCTGCAAATTATAGCTCTCAAGTGTTGCATAGAAGTGTCGCAGTGCTATGGAAAACATTACATTTTTGCATTTCAAGTGATATTTTCCAAATGGTTGTATTAAATTCTAATCAAATAAAGCATTGTGAGGAGGGAATTTAATTGCCAGCCGTGTAGGGTAACGATTAGAGCTATATAGCGCATTACGTAGCACTAAAACATGGCAGATGAAGCTTTCTGATTGTAGTTCATGAAACTTCAGAATAAGATGAAAAATGTTTATTGTCCTTATTTAGTTTATTTTAAAAAATGTGAAAGTATGAAACAATGTTTTTCTTTTAAATGCTACTAAAAAGGGTAATGAATTATATTAACGGATAAACCTTATGAATGCAGACTGATGAAAGAACAGTTTCAGCTTTAAAATGATTGCACATCATTTAACTTTGGGTGTAACTAGCACTTTTTTCTTCTTCTTTTAATTTTTTAACCTCTGCAGAGGTTTCTTCCTGTTGAAAGGGACGTTTTCTTTCTCTCTGTCGCCAAAGTGCTTGCTCATTAGAGGTTGTCTAACTGTTGGGGGTTTTTCTGTATTATTGCAGGGCCTTTACAATATAAAATGATTTGGTGCTATATAAATAAAATTGAATTTAACATTTTAAATAAAAATATAACCTATAAAAAAAACAAACAAAAAAACATTAAAACTATAAAACGTAAAGACCAACATTTATAAGCTTTGGCAGGCAAGTGACTAAAATGATCCAAAATATTGTCTTTATACTGCTGATTTACCTGTTGTTGTTTTGTATTCTTTTTAGTTTTTGAATTGGATGTGTGATGCTGGACTACATCATTCGATTGTGTATTCACAGACTTTGTCGTTAAGATGTTTACTTATTATATGGTATGAAATATCGCATAAAGCACACAAACTCAAAGTGGTATCCCACCTACCTGCAGGTAAACATCTGCTCAGATGTAGCTGAATGTGGTCAGGGAATGGCCGGCTGTGAGCTGGAGAACGAGCACCCCATCAGCCCTGTGGGGGAGGAGAAGACCCTCCAGTATTCAACTGACGGCATCCTCCAACTAACATACAGGGGACCTGTTGACGTTCCAACAGGTAGCAAAAGCACAATAGAAAATGTACAGAATAAAGCAGTTCACGCTGGATCTTGAAATGTGTCACACAGTGAGATCTGATGATGGACATGGCCAAGTGTCCATTCATTTTGTATTTTGATCAAACAACACTATGGTTATAAACAAAAATACTGATGCTATTTTTACGTTACAGTGGTGCACTTTTTGTGACTTTCCTCCATTTTTTTTATTTTTTTTTTATTTTTTTTTTGCTTTTTCATCAGCAACTCGGGACACCTTCCGGATTAATTTTGTGTGTGATCCAAAGTCTTACCCTGGATCCTTAAAACTGGTGCGAGAGGACATGAGTACTTCCCCTAAGCATGTGGTCCATGACGTCCTCTTTGAGTTCTCCACCGCTTTGGCCTGCATGCCTGCTCCAGTTGACTGCAGGATCACAGGTTTGGGCACACACACACACAAATTATCATGGCTTCTTTTTTTCAGGTGTCCCTTTTTTTAGAATTTGTTAGATTAAAAAAAAGTTTACTAACTTGAACATGTCTTCATTAATTAATGAATAAATCTGATTTATTTTTTTCACTTCTAGATTTGCATGGTAATGAGTATGACCTGAGTCACCTGATCCGGGATGAAGATGACTACCCGTGGAATCCCATAAACACAGATTCAGGCACATCAAGGAGGTTTTATATCAACGTCTGCAAACCCCTCCCACGTGTGGATGAGTGTCCAGGTGAGAAATTAACAGGTTTAGATAGACATAAGAGGATTTGACGTTGACGAGGATTTGACACAACTAGGGCTGCAACTATTCATTGATTATTTTTGAATAATTTGTTTATAAAAAATTCTCGATACGAAGTCTTCGATGCTTTGTTTGAGGCACGGCTCCGTAGCTCGCCATTGTCACCATGGAAATGCTAATGTGAGCGTTTCACCCACATTTGCGACTAAAGCAGACGTGCAATGCAAACATGTTTAGAGCAGCTAGTGAATAAAAATTCTGACAACATTAAGCCCACACAGGGTGCAGTTTTAAACAGAAACACCAACAACAGCAGCGGAGACTATGACGTTGGCACAGTTTAATGTGAAACCAGAGTCTGTTTACACACTGCAAAGAGACTGAGCCAGTGCTGAGAAGATGAGCGCAGGTAGAGTTAAAGAACACGTGTTTCTAGCGCCCAAAAAAGCTGCTGTTCTGGTGACCACCATTTAAACTTTTACTTTTACCAAAGCCCCTGATCAGCAAACTCCAATGTGAAGAAGACAAGCAAACTTTGTATCTGCTCCTTCCACAGCCATTTGTTTTAAACAGCGAAAAATCAGCAGTAAGCCTCCAGAAGTTGTATTAAAATATGCAGATGAACTGTTAACCTAGTCTGATACCACATTTAAACTGTACAGGTTGCTGGTTAACTGATTTGCCTTCATTTACAATTTATTGTTATAAAATACACCCAGTTAAGTCTGACATATGTTTTTTGATAGTCTTACTTCATTTACTTGGTGTAAATAAGCAGAGCAGAGAATAAGAAGAGTCTTCCATTGGAGATTGGTGATTAATATTGCTTTGAGTGGAACGGGTTAATGAACCCTAACTGATGCAGTGAGTAGCTTCTCTCTTTGTAAACAACCACGTTGCCATTCTGTGGGCGTAGAAGAGATTTTTCTCCGTTTCACAAGGGTCAAATTATTGGCCTGCATCAAGCAAAGAAAAAACGAAGAATATGAAACTACAGAAACTCGTTTAGAAACTGTGCAATGCATTTATGAAAATCTGTAACCAAAGTGGGGAAATGGAATCTGAGGAACTGATGCGGTCCAATTTAAAAAAAACAAAAACAAAAAAAACAAAAAAACAAACAAAACCAAATAATTAATAGAAATCAACATTTGAAATCACAGCTATGTTTAACATTCAGAGAGCACTTCTACTTACAAAGTCAATGACCAAGTTTTTCCACAAATGGAAAAAGCTTTATGCAGCTGTCTGACTTTTCCATCATCAATACAAGTTCTTAACATTTAATTCAGTTCTGGATGTAAATAAATGTTGTGATGTTTATAAAAATGATCTCATAGCAAATGCATGTTGTCATCAAAGCTAAATAAAAATATGAATGACTTGTTTTTGTTTTTTGGAAAGGCATTTTCCTAAATGCTAGACTGTAAGGATGGCACGGGATATTACTGGAAAAATGCAGGCAAATAGTTAGAGTATAACATTTTGTATTGTCTGCAGTGGGCTTTTTGGGATCCTGCGTTGTCATTGATGGCAAAGGATACAACCTGGGATACATCCAGTCCAGCCCACAGGCAGCAGAAGATGGCTCCATCAGCGTGGTGTACCAGAATGGAGACAAATGCGGGTCTTCGTCCCAGTACTCAACTCGCATCATCTTTCAGTGTGATGAAAACCCGGTGAGTGTTTTTAGACTCTTGAACTAACCCAGTCATAATGTTCACAAGATGACTATTTGATATTATTATAATATAAATGTTTTAGTTGTGTGGATCAGATTTGGTAGGAAAAATGTGATGTTTATTTTCTAGTTTCTAACTGCGATAGAGGCTAAGTGAGAAAACGTGTACTGTTTATTTTAGTGCTTTCTTCAGTAGCACTGTTAGACTTTAACTCACTAACTGAAAGCTACATTTTATGGTTACTTTGTTACCAAAAATACATAAAATAAGTTCCCCTTGAGGTATTTGCAAATGGATTTCATGATAGAGGCATACCTTCATTTTATTTGTTTGAGATGTGTACCGAATTAATCTCTGAATACCTTTTGTAGCTTTTTCTGGTCTTTTCTGTTTTAGGCAAATCACAAATAAAAATTCATTTTTGTCTTTTAAATGTTGCATGTTCAACTCCAGTAGCAATTTCTTTTAATCTAAATTTTGATTATTTGTGTCCATTTGTAATTACTTCAAGGGCTCTCCCATGTTTGACCGTATAGATGGTTGTGAATATGTCTTCATCTGGCGGACGTCCGAGGCCTGCCCTATCAGGAAGTCACAAGGTAAAAACGTCTGTGACAGTGGACAGAAACTGTTCCTTAAGGTTAAACATAGAGACAAAATCTGTACATTTTAGCATTTGATCCACCATGGAAATGGACAATAAATTATCCGAACTTTCCCTCATAGGTACTGACTGTCGAGTTCGTGACCCTAAGAGTGGCTATGAATTTGATCTGAGCTCTCTGAAGGGTAGAGATTACTTCCTAAATGCTGCCAAGTACACTTACTATCTTTCAATTTGCGGCGGACTCCAAAAAGATGTTTGCACCCACAAAAAGACAGAAGGTGAAACTGTCTCCTCCTGCCAAGTTGCCGGAGGAAAACATAAGATCGCAGGTATGAAAAGACAGATTAAACATTACACTGTATAAGAAACTCTGTCATTTTTACAGTACTCGTGTTTTTAAATTTTCGCTCGTGTGAACACAGGAATGGCAAACCAGGTGCTAACTTATGTTGGAGACCAGATCATCCTGAACTACACCAGTGGAGAGATCTGCCATAAAGTTTATGAGAGGTCTACCAATATCTACTTCTCCTGCAACCCTGACAGGAATCCTGTAAGTTTAACACACACAGAAATTCTGCTCCTCCTATGTAGCTTTGAAGGGGTTGTTAACAGAGAGCAACAGATCAGATATCTGTAAGACTGACTGGTGACTGAGTGACAGTTTTGCACTTGGAGATTTGTGGTTGAAAAAATCATCCTGTGGTTTGTCTCCACATAAATGACCACTGTGTTTCAGGGCCTGCCTTCTGCACACATTACTGTTAGTTGCAGAATTGATCTCTGAATAGATAAAAAATATAAACAAGATGTATACGAAATAAAAAAAAAATTAACATCTCTCTGATTCCTTTTTTTTTTTTTTTTTTTTTTTTTAACACATAATGTTGGGCCGTTATTTTTCACAACACACAGAGGTCTTCTAAGCTCTTAAGCAATTGTGTCTAATGCTACTTCACTTTTTCAGGGAGAACCGGAGTATATTAGGGAGACTCCAGACTGCACCTATTTGTTCAACTGGCCCACTGCACTGGCCTGTGTCCCAGTCAAGACCACCAGCTGCTCTTACAAGTAAGTCGTCCTCGTGTCATTATTGCCTTCCAATTTTATGTTCTAAAAGATAAGTGTGTGTGTGTGTGTGTGTGTGTGAGAGAGAGAGTGTTTGTGTTTGGGGGTGTGTGTTTGTGACCTCCTGCTCACCAAAAGGATCATAGGAAGATTACTAAGCAACAAACAGAACCCTCACATAAATGCCTACAATAAAACACTTCAGCCTCCCCCAGCAACAAACTGGCTGGAGAGGTGACAAAGGAACATCTTTGATCCTACAGTTTGAACTAAGACTTACAAATTTAAGTAACACAATGACAACATTTAACAATTTGACTCCAACACACGGACTTCTTTTTTTCTTATAGTGTATGTAGTTTGTGTAACTTAGTAGAATTTAATTATCATTTACAGAAAGGACCACAGTCCAGAATTTTCTCCTTTTTTCCTTTTCTCTTGTCAGTGATGATCAGGGTCGCTCGTACGACCTCTCACCTCTGGCTATGGACTCTGGGAACTGGGAGGCGGAACTTCCCACTGGGGACACGAATAAACAGTATTACATTAACGTCTGTAGGTCGCTGGTGAAGCAGAAAGGTTGGTGTAAAGGATACAGTAATGTCATTACATCTACCTCTGGTTTAGAGTTTAAATATAATTCTGGCCCAAATTTCTATGTCTTGAAATCCACTGAAAATCCTTCTCCTTGCTACAGACCCATGGAAGTGTCCCTCCACTGCAGCGTCATGCCTGAAGGTTGGAGATGAATATTGGAGTCTGGGTCAGGTCCATTCTGGTCCTACGTGGGACGGAAATGTCCTAATGCTGCAGTACACCAGCGGCCAGGCTTGTTCAAATGGAAGCCGCAACAGGATCAGTATCATCCGCTTCCAGTGTGACAAAAACAAAGTGGTAAGAACTGTACTCAAAAGATGGTCAGCTAAAATGTTTGATGGCAGTCAGGCTGTAAAACATGCAGTAAACAGTTTGTTGAGCATCAAATGGCTTTCTAAACCACACGTGAGGTGGAATGTAGGATCCATGTAGAAGAGGCTCACTGCTTTTCCCCCGTAGGGTCCAAATTTGAGTTATTTTAAAATATTAAAAAAAAATAAAAAACATGTATTTATATGCCCCACATAGAACTCTCGGCCTACTCTGATCTCTGACATTGAAGACTGTGTGTACACCTTCATGTGGAAAACAGCTGCTGCCTGCCCTCTAAATAGTGTCCAGCATGACAACTGCAGAGTCACCAACCCTGCTACAGGTCAGAAACACACACTTTCTCCTCATATCATCTTTGTTTATTTTGATATACCTGCTGGAGTAATAAAAGGAGAATGTTATGGTAATATGCATTTAAATTTAAGTTCTCAAAAAGCATCTGCTTTCCCTTTTTATTCCTCTTTATGTCTGCTGATCTCTGGTATTCTCTTAAGAGTGTGTAAAGATGTGCACAAGTTAAATATCTATTTCTAAATAGCCGCAGTGCTAAACCATGACATCTTCCATAGGTCATTTATTTGACCTGAACCCCTTGAAGAAGGATGAGGGTTACACTGTGCACCATCATAAGGACCAGAAGATGGTGTTCCGCATGAACATCTGTGGATCTGTGGCCAACACTGGTTGCAGCCCTGACACTGGTACGTCACTGCAATCGGCGAGTTGTTAATTTAGCCGCACCACATTTCTGGATTATATTAGCCAATTTCTCATTACAAAAAAATGAAAGATCTACCAAGTTGAGAAGTATACTTGGATTATTTTAATTCTATGAATTGTGAAAAATCAGCAGTGGTGGTAGCTTTTATTTGGTATGCTGCTTCACATATTTCTCTGGTCTAGGGCCTCTCTCAGTTGAATATTATACAATTTGGCGCAGCAGATAAATTTGACTCTGTTGTGCAATCATGTCGATGGAAGTCTAACAGATCATTTCTCTTCAGTCACTGAGACGATCAGAGGTCTCTGTTATGTCATCATTGAATCAGAGTGTATACAGGAGTCACTTTCAGGCAATCGGTTCTGCTTTTAACCAGTCAGTTACTTTATAAAGAAAACAAAGTGCCTCTGTAGTTAGGAGAGATTGCTTCCTTCAACTTTAATCTGGTTACTGTTTAGTCTTGATAGATATTCAGAAACTTTATGAAACGCCAAGAACGTCATAACTGTTTGTCTGCAACACAAGCAACGACTGAAACCCAAACAGACACTTGAATTTCCAGGTTCTCTCAAATTATTGACCGCTCGCTTACCAGAGAGTTAAAAAATGGTCTGGATTTGTAACTTATGATGGCTATGCTAAGAAATGTTTAATCAGCATCAGATACACAGTGGGAGAGAATAATATGTGGCAATACAAGTGCAGTAAGGTCATGGTTCGAATGCTCAACAATGGGATATATTTGCAGTCCTGAAAAAAATACTATTAATTAAAAAGTAATAATAAAAATGAATCCCAGAGTCTGAGCTGAATTTGATCACTCACTCGCTAAGAAATATAAATATTTCCCAAAAAACTTTGAGCGTTCAGCAGATTTCCAGCTGGTAGAACAGATCTATGGAATATTTATATTTTTGTGTTTTACATTTAAAGCTTTCTGAATGATCTCCATGAATATGTGTTATAGCTGTGTGCATTAAGGAAGGCAGTGATGTGGTCAGTGGTGGTAAGGTGAGCAATAAGCTCTCATACAAGGACCATGTTCTGGAGCTCACCTATGAAGAAGGAAGTCCATGCCCTGCAAACCGTAGCCTCACCCACAGCACCGTCATCAGCTTCATCTGCAGGTACATTTTCCTCCATTTGCATCTTAATTTTCATCTATAACTACGTCAAGCATAGAGCATTCTCAGGAATCACATTTTCTCAAACCTGCGTTGTTCAGGAATAGCAAACTGAGATTTAAAGTGCCCCTTAAGAGAAAATTCATACCTGTATACATCGTGATACTGTGTGTCATTTGTTTCCTCCAATTTTCCTAAATATAAAACTAACTTGAATTAATCCTTTATTTCAGAATCTGGTAGTGATGGAAAAGCTAGTGTGAGAGCTTTATTGATGAAGTAGTGCTTCATCTTTTAAATAAGAGTAAACTCACTACAAGTATTTACAGATTTGTTAAACGCCTTTTTAATGCAACCTTGGTGATTTTAATATATTTATTTAGAATAAACGAGTGAATGTTGTTTGTTTGTTTGAATGTTTTGTGTTTGTGCAGGCCAGCTAGCATGAGCTCAGCCCCCTCAGAGCCAGTGCTGATTGGCTCAAACACTGAAACGTGCACGCACTTCTTCGCTTTCCACACACCGTTGGTTTGTGAGCAGCCTGTAAGTATGTTTGTGTGAGAGAAGACTCACCAGTCCATCACAGGTGGAAAAGGAATGTACTTTTGTAATAAGATTTAAAAATAAATAAAGTTAGTGTTTTCCCTTGTAGTAAATTAAGTAGAAAAGTGCTGTATAAAAACTACTCCAGCTCCCATGAGTACTCAAAGCGCTTGTCTCATTCACCCATTCATACAAGCACCTTAAGTGCTTTCTAGCTAACAATTAGCACACCAATGGATGCAACAGAATGAACCTTGGTGTCACTACCTGCACACATGCAGACCCCAACCTTCAGATTAGTAGACGACCTGCTCTACGGCCTGAGCTACAGCCTCACAGCTGATGAAAAATCATAAATGATTATAGCGTGTTTGTGTTTGCTGTGATATAACCAGCTGCTTACTGTTCACTGCACAGATGAGGGAGAAAATTGTTTAGACAGAAAGACTGCATACAGTCAATACAGCCTGTTGTTGCAGTGCTTCCTTTATGTTGAAAAGCTGTTTTGACATACTGCAGTTCAGTTGGAAAACAGGGTGTGCTCTTTCCTAATATGGCACATAATTTCCCAGAGAGAAGCAAACTTAAGTTAACAGAGGCAGACAGGTCACCTGAAGTCAGCTTCTTAGTCATCAAAGGAGCGGGGAATGTCCAATGATAAGCAGATGTCCCTGAAGCTTTTGTGTAGTCTCTAAAAGTTTGGTAACATTAGAAAATAAACATGGTTGAACTCCTGGACTCTAAAGTTGTAATTGTTTGATGGCTCATGACTTGCAGTACAGTTTTGTGCTCTAAAAAGGGATTTTTCTTTTCTGCTTTTCCTTTAATAAAAAGGTAACTTGTTCAGTCCAGAACGGCTCTGCTCTCATAGACCTGACTCCTCTGATTCATGTCAGCGGATACTACACAGCAACAGGTCAGTGAGACACAGGTTCACCTCTCACACCTATAGATATAGCAGAGTTGCATCATTTTGAGTTAAAATGACGAGTCCCTGTACAACAATATGCACTGTGTCAGTCCTTAACAGTCTGCATGTTCCTCCTTTGAGAATAGATGATGACATTGACCCGGATAACCCAGACTTCTACGTCAACATCTGCCAGCCTCTAAACCCCATCCCTGGGGTCAACTGCCCACCTGGAGCCGCTGTCTGCATGGATCCAAATGACGGACCACCTGTGGTGAGTTCTTTGACAAATGCTGTCCTTTACACTATTTAAAAAAAAAAAAAAAAGTTTAATTGCTTTGATCTGCCTTACCAAGGCAGTGACATCACAAGGACTTAATGTTAATAAAATAATAATTTTCATTATTGTCTCTTGAAGGAAATTGGTCGCACCACCCGTGGTCCAGAGCTCAACAAATTAACAAGGGAGGTATCCATCACCTACAACAGCTCAACAAAGTGTGCTTTGGACCCTCTACAGAACTACACTTCAACCATTGTCTTTACCTGCCGGAGAGGCCTCGAGCTGGTCAGCAGAGCTATATAATAAGAGTATTTTACTTTTTGCCTGTTCTCTTTATCCTGGTTATTTTTTAACTACTTTCTATCTCTGAACAGGGCTCTCCGCAAATGCTGAGGCTGCAGGGCTGCGTCTATTTCTTTGAGTGGGCAACCCCGATAGTCTGTTCAGATGCCACTAACATCAGCGGCTGCCAGCTTACTGACTCTCAGCTCCAGTTTACATTTGACCTGTCAAACCTCTCCAAGGAAGTCCAGGTGAGCTGATGATATACTGAACACTTTCTAACCAAAGGAAGTCTATTTGATTCAAAAGTTTCACTGTAACAGAAATATTCTTTGTTTAGAAGCATAGGAAGGTCAGAGCTCTGTGTGTATGTCTAGGTAAACGGGAACTCGGGTACGTATCACATCAAAGTCTGCGGCTCAGTGGAAGTACCGGCCTGTGAGCAGAGTGCAGTGTGCCACGTTTCTGGTTCAGACAAGTTGGGGTTATCATTTGGCATCAGTAAAGCCATGACAATGGACTTCAAACACGAAGAGCAGGCTGTGCTGATGCAGTATGGTGGAGGATATCCCTGCGCACTAGGTAAAGTCTTCTGTAATTAGTAAAACTCTTATAGCTAGCTCAAAAACAAGGTATGATGTTAATGGGAAAAATGCTTCAAAAGAAAAAACTGAAAGAAAATGACGTTTTATTGTTCACAGCCTCAAAATATACACAATATGTCATACAAATTCGCAATAATGATATTAGTATTTATTTAAGAAAAATGACTGAACAGCATTTTTATTGGTCACCGCAGCTTGCAAATAGCAGCATTTATCAGAAGAAACAAATTAAGGAAGTTTTCCCTGCATGTTCTCCCTGCGTTTGCATGTGTTCTCTGTGGGTAGTCCAGCTTCCTTCCTTCAGTTGCTGAGTATTTTGAGGAGTTGATGTGAGAGGTTTGTTTCTTTTAGACATAAGCTGGGACATGGCAACACGAAAGCTGGGTAATAAGAAAATAAGCACACAAAAAAATATGATGGCTACTATAAAATATGAACTTTAACGTTGGTATTTTTTTATTTTAACTTCTAACTGCAGTTGTCACTATCAGTGGTCCAAAGCACAGATAAAAGTTTTACAGAATAGCTAATCTTGTGTTGTGTCAGCAGTGCAACACACATGAAGGAAAGTAATGATAAATTTTGTATAGGTGCAATATTTCTGATTAGAGCAATGCTTAGATGCACTTGTGAAAAGATTAAACTCTTTCTTTCTTCATGCATGGCGAAAACATTTTTATGTGTTTTAGCAGTCAGATTTAGTTTGTTTACTTTTAGAGAAATGACTTATAATCAATTGTGGCTTCATGTTGACGTGGGAAAAAATACAAAACTAAGAACTGTATATAAAAGATGGATGTCGCCTCTTTTATGATACCTGTTTAAACTCGAAATTATTGGAGGTGAGGCCAGAGGAGAGCTGCCCTTAACAACACACCTGAACCAGTTTATTATAAAGGGTAAAACTAAAGTCCCAGTCCTTTCACCTGTTATGAATGAGGAAAACAAAACAATTTTTTTATCAAGCTGTAAATGCTCATTTTTGGGCAACTTAGGATGGGGGTGGGCTTCTCGTTGTCTTCTTCTTCTGTCTAAATAAAGGCATTAACTCCTTCCTGATAGTTTAACATACTTATCCTAATGCTGTGTTGTCTTCACTTCCAAAACTGAAAATCTTTTGTTTTTCTTTTTATTTCCCTCTCTCTCTCCCAGCCTCGGCTAAGCATCAGTCCTCCATATTGTTTACATGCGACCATTCTGTAGGAAGTGGTTCTCCAGAGCTGCTCTCAGAGACAGCAGGTTGTACAGTCACTTTCCAGTGGCGCACCAATGCAGTTTGTACCCCAAGGAAGATGGAGTGTAAGCTCGTCAGCCAGCATAAGACCTTTGACCTCCGAGCACTTTCCTCCCTCACTGAGCCGTGGAAGTTCAGCTACAAAGGAGATTCGTAAGTGTGGTTTTGATTCCTTAATCGAAGGCAGTAAATCCACAGTTCGATTCTGGAGCTCGGCAGTCGTTCTGCACACACTTTTGATGCTTTTCCAACTTTTCACTATTTATTAGATCTATTTATATTTAGCAATGCATATGCCTCATATAAGATGCATTAGCCCTTTCTTAAAAAGAATTTCTAAACTCATGCTGTGGTCTTATGATTCCTCACTCTTTAAAATTTGGCATCTTTGTTTCTGTGGCTTCAGGTATTTCATCAACCTGTGTCAGGGTATCCGTGGTGGGCTGCCAGGCTGTCCTGAAGATGCAGCCGTATGCCGCCGCACAGCAGCAGGAAAAACCGAAGTCCTGGGCCGAGTTTACACGCAGAAAATGGAGTCCAGTGGTGTGCAAACCATTGCAAATACTTTACATTTATTGGTGTCAGTTTGTGTAAAGGATATTTTATATAAATGTTTTTTACTACCATTATTATAAAAAATAAACTGAAAACAGTGTAGACTAAGAGTTAAATGTGTAAGCAAGGATCACTGATTAGACATTTGTTTGCCTTTAGGTCTTGTTTTCTTCTCTCACAGGAGTGTTTTTGATGTTAGAGAACTTTATCCCGACAGTCTCAAGAGATTTCCCTTCCTCTACAGGTGGGAAGATTTTTGTGAACTATTCAGCAGGAGATGAATTATGCCCTAAACGCCAGAAAGCCAAGACCATAATCCAGCTGAGCTGCGGCTCCACAGTGGGACACCCCAAAGTTATCAGGTAACAAAACCTCTTTTAGAGATTTTTTTAATGTTTCCCTTCAGTAGAAATTTGATTAATTCATTTAATACAACATTGGTATTAAATTACTGTATCAAATTAACAGAATGTTTAAACTTTGAATCATTTATTATCCTGTTTATTTGTTTTAAGATTATAGCAAATTTTTTTAGCTATTTTTTCTTTTTTTTCTTGCTTTATTTCATAAACTTTAGTTTTAGTTAATTGAGTAACATAACATTTCTCAGCAGACTAAATGTTGTTCAGTTGCATCACATTGTCTGAAATTAATGCAACAAATGTTTCCTGTTAAATTGTCACGTGTTGTTTTTCCTGATCTGTATCTCTGTGTATATTCACATAAAAGTTGTGTTTACATTGCCTATTTTAAAACAATTTTAACTTGTGTTTCATTTGTCTTTTTTCCCACAAGTCTCAGTGCCCTTGTTTTGTTTTTGTTATTTTGTTATTTGAACTGGTTCTCTGCATCTTAAAGTAGACCTGTTATGCTTTATTCTTATTTGAATATCCTATATTCTCTTGTCTGTGCAGGGTTGATGAGGGTTCATGTGAGTTCTTGATAGGCTGGGAGACTCTGGAAGCTTGTGCAGTGAAACCAACGGAGGTACAGATGGTAAATGGAACCATAAAGGTTCCTAAAACTGGAGTCAGCTTCAGTCTGGGAGCACTCTACTTCAGGTAACAGAGTTCACCTGTGTCATCCACTCATTACACTTCACCTCATATAAATTTCAGTTTCAATCAGCAAGCAAAAAAACGCACTTCTAAAATTCTTTCTGTCATAAAAGTTTCATTTGGGTTTTTTTCTGCCTTTTAGCCACCATCAGGCGTCTGGAGACATTCGTAACAACGGCGACCGCTACATCTACCACATCCAGTTGTCTGGTATCACCAATAAATCCCTGCCTAAATGTCTTGGTGCCAACATCTGCCAGGTGAAACCGAATGACACCTACGGCCGCAAGATTGGCTCATCCAACAAAGCCAAGTACTACATAAAAGGTAAACAGAAGAGGATTTTGATCTATCATTCAAAACCCTTTGCAAAGCATGTGATTGACAATGACATCAGTGCAAAAAAAAAAAAAAACCCACACCTGCATAAGAAACAAAGTGCCATTTCATTTTAGCGTGAGTCCTTCCATTTGGAGGTCACAGCATCTTAACATGTTTTTGTTTTTCCATCAGGAGGAAATGTGGATGTGATAGTGCCTTCTGAGTCAGAGTGTGGCCGCGCGAAGAACAAAACGGTTTCATCCACAATAAGGTTTCACTGTAACCCGTCAGCAGGTGTCGGCATCCCGGAGTTTATGCTGGAGACGGACAATTGCCAGTATCTGTTTGTGTGGCACACAAACGCTGTGTGCGATCTGATGTGAGTCTTTTTTTTTTTTCTTTTTTCTTTTTACAATCTGACTTTAATCCCAAGAGCACAAAACACTAGATAAATATGTTGAAGTCTCCTCTCTGGATTGAATTTCAGGACTGTTGACAGGCAGATAAATGATGACGGTGAAGACACTCCGTCTCTGTCTAGGCGGAGCCAAGCAATGGGGGTGGTGCTGAGCCTCCTGTTGGTGGTTCTAATTGTGTGTCTGATGGGGCTTCTGCTGCACAAGAGAGAGAGGAGGTGAGACCATGAGTATCCATTTTTGGTACATATAAATATATATATATATATATATATTTTTTTAAAATATATATTTTGTATGAAAGCCTCTTTCATAATCTCACCTGTCTGTGTCCAGGGAACTGGTGAGGCAGAAGATCGCTGGTTGTTGTAGGAGAGGAAACCAAGTCTCCTATAAATATTCCAAGGTTGGTTGAGCTAATGAATGAACGAGTTTCAAAGTTACTTTGTATTTTCCCCGGTCTAAAGATCAGAAAGCATAACGCAAGGAAGAGTCACGAGTGGGTTACTGGCACTGACAGGGAATAAAGCTGCTGCTCAGGGTGAAGCCAAGGCCAAAATAACAAATGGCACAATAAAACAAAACAAACAAAATAATTCAAAACTCCGACTCCAACATGATCCCTCATGTTATTTAAAGGGTTTCTGTAACTTGTAACTAGAGAAGGAACATGTTATGCTGCAGCCACTCCTAGGCTAATAATGGCTGGAGAAAGCAGCACAACCCAAATGAGTTCAACTTGGAGCAATTAACTGTCAGTCTTGTTGCCTTTGAAATGGTTGCTTCAAAGATGGGGACCAGTTGTGCTACCACTCGCAGTTAGTTTCTGCATTCAAAGCAACGTTGGTGCATCAAGGCTATCTGCTTGTGATTGAATGGGGGAAAGCTAGCAAATGCCTGGACTCTGACAATGATAAACGGTGATAAATCAGCGAAAATCACAAATCTGTTGCTGTCTACATACTCAGAAATTCACATCAACTCCTTAAAGAGTCAGAGTCCAGCCAGAAGAAAAATTAACAAATGCCTGCACAAATGAAGCAGCTGCAGGACATGGATTTAAATACAAATTGCCAAATGACAAAGCAGCTTTATTTTTGTGGCAACTTTGGTTTTATATAGAAATCTAACCAGAGTACAACCAGTTGGTAACCAGCGGAGTCGAGTCTGCGTTTACAACTAAATTTGTGCGAGAATACACTATTCCAATTTCAGCAAAGACATCTGAGTATTCACTGGTGCAGCCACGCCCACTTTGAAATGGCTGTATGAAGCTGTGGTAGCCGTGTCATATTCTAGCTGTACCTGAACTTGGACTTAAGTTTTTCTTAAGGTAATAATATAAAGTGATAAAGTAATCATATTAATAAATAAAAAAAGGACAACTTAAGGATTACATGTTACATCACTAATGATTAAACACTAAGGTTATTTTTATAGCTTAGCGAATATTCAAAAAGCCATAGCATGCTACAAATCAGATACTCTAGTGAAGCTTTTTTTAAACAACCATGTAGATGAGTAAAAACTTAATATGCATCTTATTGTTTGTGCCTTTTAAATACTCAGGTCAGCACAGATGAAGAAGGAGGAGAGGAGGAGATGGAATGGCTGATGGAGGAGATCGATGCTCCTCCCACATCTTCATCGTCTTTGCACCGTGGCAAGAATAACCAAAGCAACGGTCACATCACGACCAAGCCTGTGAATACAGAGGGTCTGCGGTCGTTCTCGCTGGACGATCAGGATGACGACAGCGAGGACGAGGTGCTGAGTGTCCCCGGGGTACGTGTGATAAAATCGTCAGGACTCGCTAAGCACTCTACGGCTCATCGCAGCGCCTTCTTGCAAGTCAGTTCTTTGTCTTTTTCTCTGGTATCCTCTCAGTCGTTCATGGTAGCAATGATTGCACCCATTGCTCTCAAAAGCTCACAGAAGTCTTTCATTTCAGGAGGAGAGCGACGAGGACCTGGTGGGCCTCCTGGACGAGTCAGATAGGAAAAGGAAGAGCAGCAAACCTCGCTCTTCTGGCCTTAACCACGGTAACAACACGGCAGCGAACAAGAAACGGGAAGAAGACGACAGTGACGAGGACCTCCTCAGGGTGTGATGTCACTCTGTCCTTCCTGGTTCTCTCCATCCAATCCGAACTCTTCTCTCTCAGTGAATGTCTCCATAATAGCAACAGTGAAATGCCAACAACACACCGAAGACAGAAACCTTTCCTTTCTTTAGGGATATATTTTTATTGGGCTGCACCTTCATTCGGCTTACACCGACTCAGTCCAGTTCACCGTCCACATATAATTTTTATTTGACAGCTCATTTAAAGTGTTCTTAAGGTTCTTTTGAACTCCACCATATTGTCTTTCATAATCCCGATACTTCAGCCTTGCCACATTTGTCTGATGAAGAACGAACAGGCCAGCTCTTAAAATCGACTCTGGGAGCACACAAAGCTTCTTTCTAATGTGATTTCCAGCTTGATGTGTCAACTAGACATGCCACCATAACCATATGCACCAAACAGTAAACAATGATACCACAACACTATCATTACAAGAAGGGAAAATCTGATATCATCACTGAAATGAGGCATGATAAGATGTGAATGAAAATTAAGTTATATATGTATCTTCTATTTTCTTCTGGTGTTTTGAACTGAAGCTGTTTTCCTACCTTGATTAATGGTACTAACACTGGCTGTGTGTCTGCTTGTGGACTGTGTGAAGGTACTTAATAAGGAAGACTTTTTTTTTTTCCCTGTTTGGAGTTGTTTCTTTGCTCTCCATTGGCCCGCAGGTACTAACCCTCCCATAGCTTAGGCAGTGAAGGTGCCAGCTTCTTTCTAAAAAGGGAATGAAGACACCAGTTTGTTTTCGTGCTGTTTACAGTTGCTTTTATAGCAGACCCGTTTTCCCCTTCTTTGCCCTCGAAAAGAAAGCACGATGCCTTCATACTGATGAATTTACTTTGCATTTTCATCTATGAATCATGTCCAGCAACGGATTGAATTTCTTTGATTGTCTTGATTTGATCAGAGACGTTGTAAATAGATGATAATGTTCTATAATATGGACGTTTCGTTTAGTCTTCACCGGTGAATTGTTCACACGTTTGTTTTGGTGATTATTTAACGGCTCGTCCGAGCTGATTACGTTTGTTTCTCTGTTCTGTGTGAAAATGGAGATGGCCTTAAGTATGAATGGATGGTTGAAGAAAGTTGAAAGTGAAACTGGAGGCGTTCCTTTGGATTGATTTGGTCCCCTCCCGTCCTGTTAAAGCCATATTTCTACTGCCACCCTTGGCACTAATGTAGGGAAATCGATTTTTATTTTTTTTCCCTTTTCATGCTCGTGTGCTCTTGTACTTTACAGGCTCGGTTGTTGTACTCAGATCTGATTGCTGCGTGAAAAGTGAAGCCAACTTTTCGTAGTGCTGAAATCCGCCCTGTTCAGCCAAATGCATGATGCAAAAGATGGTAGTGAAACTAAAATGCAGGCTGTTTTGCTTTTTCACAGAGGATGTCAGTAATAATGGAAACCTACTTTATGCCATATTTCCACATGAGAGTAATTAAATCTGTAAGCTTGCACAGTGTAAACACAGCATGATTGAGATTTTTCTACAACAGTTAGAGCTCAGACCGGGTGATTTTACAAAACAAACACACCTCAAATACGGTGATTTTATGGACACATGATCATCACAAAAAACAATTAGGTTGGATTATTCTGTTTTCACTTCACTCTTCTTTCTGATGTGCAGAGCAGCTGAAAACCAATAAAATAGCTCAATTTTTTCCAGTTAATTGGTTTAGAGAAAAGTAGCACACCCTCATAAAGGAAGGTGGACTTTTTGAAAATCATTTAAAAAACAAACAAACAAACAAACTGAAAGTCTATTTGGTAGGTTTCCATTAATTAATCAGATTTGGTTGGTTGGTCAAATTGACTGAAATGTCAGTTTAAAACTTTGCAAACTCCCTGAAGACATCAAGTCTAAAGATTTAGCCTAATTACTGCTAACAGGGAGGCACATTTAAAGCTAAAACGATTTTTTAATTAAAATAATCTGTACTATTCTTTGGTTTTGACTCCTCTACTATAAACAACTGTTTGCTTTCACTGGCAATAATAAGTTTTGAGTTTCAGCCTTGTAATTGGAACAAAAAATATATCTGAAAACTGTGTTGCTGCTTGTATAACCAGGAAGGGGTGAGCTGCAGCCCTTGGTAGCATAAATCTTTATCTCTGTACATCAGTAATAACTTCTCATTTTCTCCAACTGGGGAAAGGAGGTGAACAATCCTGAGCTTAATTAAATCACTTTGCAGTGCATTTGTTGATCCATAGCCAGACATTTACTACCATAAAAAAACGTGCCCTTGATCGTATATTCATCACATTAGTTGCCGTTGCATTGCTGGTGTAGATTAATATTTGTGTTTTCTCAGTATTCAAATGTGAGTTTGTTGCTAAAACCTCAATAACAAAGATTTGCCATTCAGGGTATTTCTAAAGCTTTGTACACATAATTGTTAAGCGCGTTTTTGTACGATGCCACGTGCCCAAAAAATACTGATAAAATAACAAGAAACAGCATTTAATAAAATAATTGTCATTTGCACTGTAAACTTCAGTGTTTCACAGAAAGGGGTTCGAGGAGTGTTGTGATAGCAAAGAGTAGAAACAGATCGCACTCCTCCTTTTACTTTTTCTGTTTCTCTCTGATTACAAACTGAACATTTCCAAAGCAGCTTTTGACATTTTAAAACTCTCTTAATAAACTCTCTTATCATATAATCATATTATTGTGCTACTGATCTGAAATTCTGAACAGTGCAAGTGTATCTACCTTTAACAGCTTAAAGAATGAGAGTACACGGCACATGGTCAGGTTTCCAGAAACATGACAATGACATTGGTAACAGGTGAAATATTTATGATCAGTATTTATCATAAAATATGATTGTAACGAAGACTTTTTATAAACTTTCCTTTTACGTGTTCGTTCATTCAGCGTGTGGTTTTGCTATATGAACTTGAGCTGTTCTTCTTAAAGTTTTTTTTACCAGAATCCTGACCCTGTTAGTCTGAGAGGTGAATTGAAAGTGTCTGTGTTTGGCACTTTGTAGTCATCTCTCCCGAGTCTCAACATTGTAGCACTCCTCATTTCAGAGTAGCAGGAGGTAAAGTTTGTGAAGTTATTTGTTCATTGTTGCATTAAATTTGTTTCTGCTTTGCACCAAAGTTCCCGTGGCTCATCTGCATGGTACTGTACTGAACCATCTCTTTCTTGAAGTTATTACTGGACATTCTTGTGCTTTTTTTGTTTGTTTGTTTTTGTCCACAGTCGTGGAAACATTTGGGTATGATGAAACAAATTTAGTATGTGAGACTGACATCAAGCAGCACACAAACCAACTGAAAAAAGAGGGAAAAAAAAAGCACAAGAAACTTTCTTCAATGATTTGGTACGATGGGATATCATCATTATGTTTTAGTTGATGTAAGGTTATGTTTGATGTTTTCAGCTCTTTGCCTGTTTTCCTATTTAAAATAAAAAATATGTAAAATATTGCATTATTTGAATAAATAAGAGATCTGCTGTTTATTACTTTTGTGGTGTAATCTCATTTTATGTCTGACAAAATTTCTAAAAGAAAGAAATTATTTAAAAGTCATCTTTGGCAACATTGCAATTAAGTTCTTATTTGGACGAACTTGAGATTTGACCTGAAGACGTCCTGACATCTGGCTTGTGCTCAATAATTTGAAACTTATTTTTGTCATCTCATCTTGTCTGGACTGACTTACCGTATGAAAGAAGAACGAGCCTTGAACGTTGAATGAAATGAACTTGTCTTGAATGAGACTTCCTAACATCTATTCTTGGGTAAAATGAGGTTTTATCCAAGAATAGGTCTTAGGTCTTTAAAATTTGTCTCAAAGAAGCTGAGACTAAAACCTATGCAAATATTAAAATATTTCAGGTACAATGTGGTAGGAGAATTTTGGGTGGGGGGGAGAATCCTTTGCTCTTGTTTTCAATAACTTGATCCTGTCTCGGGCTTCAAGTTGCTTAAAAATGATTTCACACTAGTTAAGACTTGAGTCTTAGTTTGATCTGTCTTCAAAAGGATTTCCAGCAACACACGAGCTTGTCTTGAAGATTAAATCTTGATCCTGTTAAGTCAAGATTCAGGCTTAACTTGACTGACTTAACTTTAAGGCACGTTTAGTGTCAGTCCAAGTTCTTTAGACTTGTCTGAAAAGACTCAAGAAACTCAACTTTCTTTCAGCTGATCTTATCTTTCTCAGTTCTTAATGTCTAACAGATTCCAATGAAGTACCTCTTAAATGTTAACTGATTAAACATCATCACTGTGTCACCGTCCAGGCCAATGTGTCCACGCTGATGAATTTATGTAAATTAATCCCCAAAGCAGACGTTCTGCTGGGCTCTGACGTCAGTAAATTGGATAGCAAACGTCTTTTAATGCTCTATGGGAACAGGCGGTGCAGTACCAACGCATTTCTATGGACCTTTGCTCCTTCTTGTGCTGTTTAAAAACCCAGTGCATGTGCATTTCAATGGGCACTCTGCAGAGGGAAGCTCAGCATACAAATTAGACTCCGGCTGAGTGTTTTTTGCAGCTGGTTAAAGTAAAGAAACCCTTCTACAATCATGACCACTTTTGATGATATCTTAGAAGAAGCTGGGAAGTTTGGCCGCTGCCAGAAGCGTATCTTCATCCTGCTGTGTATGGTGTCCATGCCATGGGCAGGTGTGTATGTCGGGATAGTCTTCCAGGGTTTCACCCCTGATCACTGGTGTCGAGACCCTGCAGTGGTGGAGAGGAGAGAGGCATGCGGTTGGAACCTGGCAGAGAGTCGCAGGCTCACAGTACCTCTGGACAACAGCTCTGGTCAGCAGAGCAGCTGTGAGCAGTACGAGGTGGACTGGAATGCTACTGAGCTCACCTGTGACAAACAGGAGCTGGAGGACCTCAGCAGAACTCCCACAATCAGCTGCAAACATGGCTGGGAGTACGACTACGAGGGAAGACGGTCTTTTGTTACTGAGGTGGGGAACAAGAGGTCACAGCCAACACACACAGACCAAAAAACAAAACATAGACAAAATATTTTTTGAGTAAAAAAACTGAATTCAACAACATGACGCAGCTTGGAATATAGAAAACAGAAATAATGATTTGTTTTTTAAAAAAGGGGTCATTCAGTCTCGACTTAAAATAATTTTTTGCTTCTTTTGCACCTTGAAATCTGCGGCAGTGTCTGAACATGAATATCTCAAATAATATTAAAGGTAAAAGCCTGGAACTGTAATTTGGGGCAAATGCAAAAAAGGTCTGTGTTGGCTAATTAAAATATGCAAAAACAATTCAAGCCAACCTGTAAAGTCCCACGCTGATAAAGATATTTATATTTGTCTATATTTAAATATATTTATTTTGTTTTTTTAGTTATTTTATTGATTTATAATTGGTAAAATTTAGATTAAGTCTACTGCTATTGTTGCTTTTGTGGGGCAGCTTGTCATATTTGCTCAATCCAACATGAAAGTTGAATGAAAATTGCATTTTCTTTATTTTTGAGAAAGAATTTCTTAAAAAGATTCTGCATGCTTTATTTTTGCATTATAATGAAATGTAACTATATATCATTCAGAAAGCATTCTCTGGCAATGTGAAGTGTTTTTTAATTGGGTGCTCAAAGATTTTACAGAAAAATGTTCAGGCTTTTCTATTTAATAGATTTTAATGTGTGAAGGGAAAAAGTGGGTATATATATATACATATCCATCTATCTTGTATGTGCAGATAACATTTTACAGCAATCATTGTAAGTGTTCTACTTTTCCTGTAATAAAATTGTTATGCATATATATATGTATGACCTATGGGACCAGTATAGGAAATGAATGGGAATCCACTAATTGGTTATGAGAAGACCTGGATTGATTACGAGAAGGCCTGGATCCTGGATCCTGGGATGCCTAGATCTATACAAGATCAAAGGAAGGCTCTCAGGGGGCAACACTAGAGGCCAACTTCAAGCCCATAGCACAAGTCACCATCAAGGGATGGTGCGGGATCTACCAAGGAGACGCTCTGTTCCCACTGCTGTTCTGCACAGGCCTGAACCCCTGAGATCATTAACAAGACTGGCTACGGATACCGATACAGTTGTCAGCCATCTCCTGTACATGGATGACATCAAGCTATATGCCAAGAATGAATGAGGCATTGTTTTACTGATCCACACCCCCAGAATATACAGCAATGACATTGGAATGTCAGTCGGACTGGAGAAATGTAGTTGGATGATAACAAAGTACTAGAAGTCAACATTGCAGACATAGAGGACAGTTACAAGTACCTGGGGATTCCACAGATGAATGGGAACCATGAAGAGGCCGCTAGGAAAGCTGCAACCACCAACTTCCTGCAGAGGGTCAGGCAAGTCCTGAGGAGTCAGCTGAATGGTAAGAACATGATCCGGGCTATCAGCACCTACGCCCTGCCCGTGATCAGCTACCCTGCTGGGATAATAAGTGGGCCAAAGGAGGAGATAGAAGCCACTGACATCAACATCAGGAAACCCCTGACCATGCATGGAGGGTTTCACCCCAAGTCATGCACCCTGAGGCTGTACACTAAGCGGAAGGAAGGAGGCTGGGGACTAATGAGTGTCAGTACCCCAGACCAGGAGGACGCAGAAAACATCCAGGAATACATCAGGAAGATGACCCCAACTGACAGCGTGCTCAGTGAATACCTCAGGCAACAGAAACCCTAGAATGACGAGGAAGAGGAGGAACCATCATGGAAGGACAGGCCCCTGCACGGTATGTACCACCGGCAGATAGAGAAGGTGGCTGATATCCAGAAATCCTACCAGTGGCTCCAGCAGATCCCAGGAACGACATCGGAGATCTCTGTCCAGCTAAGAGCTCAGATACAGCTGAGATACTGCGCAAGCCTCTCAAGCCCCCAGGCCTCTGGTAGAGGACCCGAGCTTGAAGGATTGACCGCCCGCAGGGGCGAGAGGGAATTTGTTTTTGTACACGTGTGTGTGTGTGTGTGTGTGTGTGTGTGTGTGTGTGTGTGTGTGTGTACACATAAATAAATACATAAATAAAAAGAGAACTGTGTTGCTCAGAGAATCTGACTACTTTGGTAAAACCTAAATATGTCCATATCCCAAGCAAAGATTTATTAATGACTAATATGGTAATTTTGTGTTGTTCATAAAATGAACAAAAACATGGGCAGCATGCCATACAATTTGTTTTGACAGATTCAGGACATTTTTCACTTTGTGTTTTCCCAGTTTGACCTGGTGTGCTCGGATGCATGGTTGGTGGACATGTTTCAGGCCACTCTGAACGTGGGGTTCCTGGTTGGAAGTATTGCCATTGGCTACCTGGCTGACAGGTTAGGCTATGATTGTGACAGTGATTGAAAATTGACTCAAAATACATTAAATTACTATCTATTTATATTTTTTTCTTGTTGTTTTTAGCACTTACATGACCAAATAATTGACATTATGTGAGACGGACTTACAGCAATGTGATGATTGTTGATGTCTGACTTCAGGTTTGGCAGGAAAATGAGCTTCCTCATATCCAACTTGCTGAATGGGGTTGCAGGGATCCTGGTGGCCGTGGCTCCAAACTACATATCTTTACTGGTTTTCAGGACTCTCTATGGGTTTGGAGTGAAAGGAGGCTGGGTAGCTGGATATGTGCTGAGTAAGACCACCTTATAACCTTTACCTTTGCTTTTCACCACAGTCAATCAAGGATAGTCATTCCCTGAACAGCTTTTACTTGCTAGCAAGGGAGACTGGTCAGAACCAGGGTTTTGGAGCTGAACGCCTTTTATTGAAAACAGTTACAGTACACACAAGCACCTCCCATAGTAAACCCCCCTATGGTTACAAAAGGGTGTGTGTGTGTGTGTGTGTGTGTGTGTGCGCGTGCGTGCGTGCGTGCGTGCGTGCGTGCGTGCGTGCGTGCGTGCAGGGTCATAAAGGCAGGAAGGTTACTAAACAACAAAACAGAACCCTCACACAGGATGTTCCATTAAATAAAACAATGCAGCCTCCCCCACCGTCCAACAGGCTGGAGAGGTGGTCAGAGACAAAGGCATGTCTTTGATCCTGCTGCTTGAACTAAGACTTACAAATTTAAGTAAAACAGTGACAACATTTAACAATTTGACTCCAACACACACCTTCCTCTATTCATCTCAGTCACAGAGATCGTGGGCGTGGAGTTCAGACGTACAGTCGGAGTAATTTACCAGATGTTCTTCAGTATCGGCATCCTCATCCTCCCTCTGCTCGCCTACTATATAACAGACTGGCGCTGGCTGCAGGTCGTCATCACCATCCCCTACATCCTGTTCCTGTCCTACTACTGGTAAGAGTCACCACAACCACATACAGCAGTATGAATGAAGTTTTATTAACCCATCTTTCAACTTTTATTTAACATATTTATTTGGGCTGTAGCCAATTTCAGTGACATGTAGGTGATTTTAAAATGTTAGAAATCTGTGTCTTGTAGTCATTTCCAAATGTTTTATAAAAGTGAGTAGTCTTCTCACTTATGCTAAAAAAAACATTATCCAGTTATTATATACATATTAATACATTTTAAATGCAGGTTTAGAATAAATGTTTTCTTTTGTAGAGCCAATGAGGGTATATTACACCAGAGGTACTGTGGAGAAAAGATATTATTACCTTTAGTTTTTTGCCGCTATGTCAACCTGTGCACCTTTAGCACTATATTTTATCAGATGCTACCCTTACGTGGGTTGTCTGTTTTGCCTGTTCTTTCTTTGTACGACCCATTAAACCTTAAAATAAAACCCAAAAATCTCTTTGTCTTAGTGAAAAAATACACGCACCTACTGATAATTTGTCATTATCAATTAAAAAAAGAAAGAATTTGTACCTTTAAATAGTTTTGTATTTAACAACAGATTTGTTGTTGACATTTTACATTTCCAGGTTCATCCCAGAGTCTCCAAGATGGCTTCTCTCTCAAAACCAAAACTCCAAAGCAGTGAAGATCACAGAGGACATAGCCAAAGAAAACAAGATGACTCTTTCCAAGAACATCGAGGTAGCCATTGGACACAAAATCTCTGCATCTGTTACCTGGAATCAAAATCTATCAGCATATAACATGACAATTTGAAGTCTAATTCATTGTGACTTATTAAGTGAGATAAAACTTACATTTTAGGAAATAGAAATAGATTTACATTCCTGTAAATGTGTGAGAACTGAAAATACCAGTTTGTGGACTTTGGAGAGAGAAATGTTGTCCCATTTGTGTCTGATGAAGCTCCTCAACAGTTCTGGGTCTTGCTTGTTGTGTTTTTCATGTCATGATACACGAGATGTTTTTGGTTGGTGAAAGGTCTGGACTCCAGGCAAGCCAGTTCAGTAGCTGAACTCTTCTACTTTGAAGCCATGCTGTTTTAAAAGGTGCAATAAGCGGTTTCAAGCCTTCCATGAAAAAGACACGATCTGGATTGGATTAGACTGCATTATTTTTTGTGAGATTTTTTTTCATAGAGAAACATAGTAAAACAGGCTGAAGCTAAGGCATAAAAACAACCAGAAATACTTTTACTATGTGATGTTATATAAATGATCCTGCAGACCCTGAAAGATGATAACGCAGACTCAACCACCGCTTCCTTCATGGACCTGATCAGAACGCCAAACATGCGAAAACACACTTTTATCCTCAGCTATAACTGGTAAGGATTCAATTAAAGCAGGACACAACTGTTATTATAAATGACTCTTCTTTATCAAAAAAAAAAAAAAAAAAATCTATTTAGGATAAAGTCTCCCAATTGCCAGTCTTGGTAGCCGGGAATCGGTCCGCCAGGACCTCCGCCTGACGCACATTGCACCCGACCCCTACGTGTGTCTCCTGCGGGTGGTGGGACTGCAGGAAGATGGGCCCATGTCCCTTTTTCGGGCTGTGCCCGGTCAGGCCCCATGGACTAAGGCCCGGCCACAAGACGCTTGGCCTTGGGCACCCTCCCCAGGCCCCTGTAACCCTATCCCGGGCAGGGTAAATTGTTCCCTTGATGTTTTCCTCACAAGGGTCTTCTGAATCGCTCTTTGTCTGGTCCCTCACCCAGGACCAATTTGCCATGGGAAACCCTACCAGGGGGCAAAAGCCCCCAGACAACATAGCCCCTGGGATCCCTTGGACAGACAAACCTCTCCACCACGATAAGGTAGCGATTCACGGAGAGCTGAGTGTAAAAGCGAAGCTCTCAATTTACCGGTTGAGCTGTGCCCCTATGGCCACGAGCTGTGGGCAGTGACCGAAAGAACGAGATCGCGAATACAAGTGGCGGAAATGGGCTTCCTCCGAAGGGTGGCTGGCCTCTCCCTTAGAGATAGGGTGAGAAGTTCGGCCATTCGGGAGGGGCTCAGAGTAGAGCCACTGCTCCTCCACATCGAAAGGAGCCAGCTGAGGTGGTTCGGGCATCTGACAAGGATGCCCCCCTGGGCACCTCCTGGGCAAGGTTTTCCGGGCATGTCCCACTGGGAGGAGGCCCCGGGGCAGACCCAGGACACGCTGGAGAGATTATATCTCTCGGCTGGCCTGGGAACGCCTTGGTGTTCCCCCGGATAAGCTGGAGGAGGTGGCTGGGGAGAGGTAGGTCTGGGCTTCTCTGCTTGGGCTGCTGCCCCCGCGACCTGGCTCCAGATAAGCAGAAGAAAATGGATGGATGGAATTTAGGATAAAGATTCGAAGTTAATGAGATGTTTTTTCTCCCAGGTTCACCAGTGCTGTCGTCTACCAGGGTTTGATCATGAGGCTGGGCATTCTGGGAGGAAATGTCTATATCGACTTCCTCATCTCTGGCTTGGTGGAGTTTCCTGCCGCCTTCCTCATCCTGTTCACCATTGAGCGCATCGGCCGACGCCTCCCCTTCGCCACGGCCAATTTTGTAGCTGGAGTCTCCTGTTTCATCACTGCCTTTATTCCTGACAGTGAGTGATTTTATTTGGTGCTCTTGAACGTTGATTTCCAAGTTTTCTTTTAATGGTTCTGTCTGTTCTTGCAGGCATGTTTTGGTTTAAGACGGCAGTGGCATGCATCGGCCGATTGGGGATCACGATGACCTTTGAGATGGTGGTTTTTGTTAACACTGAGCTCTACCCGACGTTTGTCAGGTATAATACAGAAAATGTATTGTGTTTGGGATGAACAGGTATAATTTATACATCAACTAAGGTAATCAGTAAACAACAGTAAATTCTGTGTACAGTATAACAAAAGAACATCACAAATCACTATTGATAGAACTGTGCTCACAGAAAGCTTAGACTGCTGCCAAATCCGTTTGAAGCTGTACCTGGTAATATAAGTGTGAAACTGATCAAAATATGAACTTTTATCCTTTTCTTTTATGTCACAGTTTCAGAACCTGTCCAAATCCAGCTGTTTTTGTATTTGTATGTAGATAACTAATGTAACTGTGGATATTTAGCCTTTCAAACATGTCTTTGCATCAAAAGTTTAAAAAGTAAATATACTTTATTTTAGTAGATTAAAAGAAATGCTGTTTTTATGTCTTTAGGAACCTGGGAGTGTCTGTTTGTTCCACTCTGTGTGATGTTGGAGGCATTGTGGCTCCATTCCTGCTCTACAGACTGGCTGTGATCTGGCTGGAGCTGCCACTCATCATCTTTGGTGGGTTTTCTGAGAGTAAAAGTCAGATAAATGTGACTATCAAAGCTTAAATGCATTATTTGTGTTGTGTAGGGTTTCTGGCTTTCCTGGCTGGAGGTTTGGTGCTGCTGCTCCCTGAGACCAGAGGCGTACCGCTGCCCGATACCATCGACGACATTGAGTTCCCAGAAAAGTGAGTAGTTAGTGCAGTAAGAAAATTAAGCCCCTTTAAATCCCGTCATATCTCTGTTATTGTATCTATAGTAAGTACAGATTGAGAGACTTTTTTTCCCCAACACAGCACATTTAGTATTTTTGCTTAAACTGACTAAAACATATAATCAGTTATCAGAAAAGCTGTTGATTTATGTTCTGATTGACAATCAGATTTATGAATAATAATGCATGGGTGTTTTAGACTCGTAGCTTTGTAGTTGATGTGCATAACGCGACTTTGTGTTTTCAGAGCAAAGGAGAAAATCGGACTGAAGAACCAGCAGATGGTGAACCTGCTGCCCAACTACCAAAATACAGCGTCCAACAAAGATTGGGCAACTGTTTAAGCTCCTTTGCACACCAAAGTATTTATTTATGCTGTTTAACAGTGCTGCTTGTGGATATATTAGTTACTTCCTTGATTTTTATTTTAGGAGCCAATTTTAACAATTTCTCAGTTTTTCTTTGTGCACAGTGTTTAGTGTTTAGACTAACTTGTGTCTTTTTATGGAACCACGTCATACAGTTATTAAAGTTATCTTTAATGCAACCAAGCTTCAAGTATTTTCATTTAAAACATTTACTGTTATAAGATTTAAAGTGCGCCATCATCTGTGCCTTCACTTAATTAATAACCTCAGTAAACACTTTTCATATGAGTTTATGTTTTCAGTTGTCTCTTTCAACTCTTTTGTAAGCTGATGTTAACCTTTTGCATTTAGGTTTCAGAGTTTTCCACGGTACAGAAACCGTTTTAGTGAAAGTTACAAATGATCTTCTCATGGCCTCTGACAGTGGACTCATCTCTGTGCTTGTCCTGTTAGACCTCAGTGCAGCTTTCAATACTGTTGATCATAATATTTTATTACATCAATTAGAGCGTGCTATTTGTATTACAGGTACTGTGCTGCAGTGGTCTAATAGACTCCAATTTGTTCATGTTGTGGAGATCAGGGAAATATTTTACTGCTACTATTCATAACCATTATCATTAACCATTGCATTAATTCTTATTCTCATCAAAAACATTGATTGACGCTGTTGGTATTATGTTATAATTTGTATTACTGGTGTTATCATAATCACGTACTAACCTTTTCATTACAGGTGTAGTTGTAATCATTTTATATACACTTTGCATTTCTGTGCTTATTTAAAGAGTTGAAGCTCAGTCAGGTAGTTGAAGGTCGTGAACTTTGGCGCTATGATCAGACAATACGTGGTGTAAGGGATGTTGAGCTATGGAAAGAACACACAACACATATTTTACATTCTAATGGTGAGTCCTCTTCACACACACTAAGGTTAATTATGGATTTCCACAGGATTCTGTGCTAGGAGCAATTCTGCTTATACATGCTTCCCTTGGGCAGTATCATCAGAAGGCATAGTATACATTTTAACTGCTATGCTGATGACACCCAGCTTTATCTATGAAGACAGATAACACACACCAATTGGTTAAACTGTAGGAATGTCTTAAAACTAAATTAAGTCACACACAATCAAGTAGGAAACAACAACTGAATCTTTATCTTGTATTTCACTCAATGTAACCACAAAGAAGTAGATTTGTAATGCATTTTCTGTAAAGCATGGCTTCTAAAAAAAAAAAAAAAAAAGTTTAACCTGTTACAGAAACATTTTCATTGCTTTTGAAACCAGTAAGCTGCTCTGCTTTTAGTCTATCCACTTCAGGAGAGAATAGAAAACCGAAAAACTCCATGTCATGAAGTCAATCATTGCCAGAGCAGAACAATATATACAGGTTAAGACATCCTCAGTAAACACACTGCAGATGATAGCTTTTAGTTGGCTTTGATGGTTGTGTCTATCCAGTCCTTAAACTTAGACACTCGAGCGTAGACACCAGGTTTCATGGCATTGGCGCAGCCCAGACCCCACGATGTGACACCCTGCACGACGAACTTGTTCTGCTCATAGCACACCAGAGGACCACCGCTGTCACCCTACAGGAGGAGAACACATGTGTAGAAATAACTACAGTTTTTGATTATGTTTAAGTTAACAGCTGCTGAAACCAGCCTAAAAAAGAGCAGGAAACACGAAGGAAGTTGGGTTTTTTCTGCATTATTGTGTAAGCAATAAACTAGTGCATATTTGCCAAATAAACAAACTATTTGGAATATTAAAAATCTCTTTCTTAGAAAGTAAACATATTTGTGTTAAAATGATGGGGGTAAAAGTGAGAATGGCTCAGGAAATAAGCCAAATACCTGAAACTACAAAAACAAAACATTCGTATTTAGTTATTTCCCATCCATTTTAGAAGCAACACAAATTTTCTATGTCTACAGTCCACACTGTAAATATTTGGGCTTGTTTTTCCATGTTTCCATGTCTAATGAATGTGTATGTTTAATCAAAATATGTTTGTGCCAATACTGAAAGTGATGTGTGCTGTTTAGCCTTTTTAACACACAATAGACAAAGTCAAGTGTTTACTTAAATCCTCAAGAGTGTTGATGACACTCTTTGCAGCCATGCAAATAACCTTTGATCTTTGTCTTTAAATTGTGCTACTCGGGTTGACTGAAATTCTCCAACATTTCTATAATAATTTTCTGGAAAGAACCCCAATAACTCTGGCAAACCAAAGAACTTCCTCTGTGAACTTTTGCAGAATCACCTGACAAAAAATGTCTGATCTTTAACCTCCCAGCTAAATAGTGAAAAGTCTGTTTGTTGCTCGAGTGAAATTGATGTTTGAATGACACAAACAGCTGACCACTGCATTCACCAAAGTGAGTTTACTACTTTCTGTATGCTCCATCAAAGCAGCTCTTTCACCTCACACACTTGAAGAATTTTCAGTATTTGAAACTGCTTGCCTGTTGAGTGCTACATGTAAGAAAGGACAGCTGTGAAATATAGCCCAAGCCGGTTTTCCCCAAATGCATGTGTAAGAAAGCAAATTCATAATATTTGATTCTTATATTTTTCATTTGCATAGCCACATCATTACTCCTCATACTGTTTGACAACTTCAGCTTGAAAGATGTCAAACTATGAGTGAGCTCTTTTTAATTTTCTTTTTCAAGGACAACATATCCCTGCAACAAACCCTTGCAACTAGGTACGCCATGTTAAAACTGCCATTTTTCCCACACAGTTCTTTCTATGTTGATGTAAACCTATTCATATTAAAGCTACGACTTGGAATGTTAATGTACTCAGAAAATCCTTACTGTATAAACCACATATGGAAGAACGGATGTAAAAAGTTAAAACAAGTATGTGTAGTTTTAGCTGGACTAACAGGTTTTATTTAATATAATTAAACATTCGTATCAAAAGCATAAATTACCTGTTATACAATCAGATTTTTCCAAGTATTGGATTATTGTACAGTTCCACATGCAAGTTATTTGATTTTGGTCATTTTATCTGTAAATTTCACAAATGTCAAAGCATCTTTGAGTTTATATTAAATTACATTAACGGGCCATTCGATCCCTATACAACCGTTGCAAGAGCTTGGTTCGCATTGCCGGCAATAAGTCGGACTCGTTCCCGGTGGGTGATGGGCTCCGCCAGGGCTGCCCTTTGTCTCCGGTTCTGTTCATAATTTTTATGGACAGGATTTCTAGGCGCAGCCAAGTGGCGGAGGGCTTTCGCTTTGGTGGCCTCAGAATCTCATCTCTGATTTTTGCGGATGATGTGGTTCTGTTGGCTTCATCGGGTGAGGGCCTCCAGCTCGCACTGGAACGGTTCGCAGCCGAGTGTGAAGCAGCGGGAATGAGGATCAGCACCTCCAAATCTGAGGCCATGGTTCTCAGCCGGAAAAGGGTGGAGTGTCCACTCCGGGTCGGGGATGAGTTCCTGCCCCAAGTGGAGGAGTTCAAGTATCTTGGGGTCTTGTTCGCGAGTGATGGGAGAAGGGAGCCGGAGATCGACAGACGGATTGGGGCTGCAGCTGCAGTAATGCAGACGCTGCACCGGTCCGTCGTGGTGAAGAGGGAGCTGAGTGTAAAAGCGAAGCTCTCGATTTACCGGTCGATCTACGTCCCTACCCTCACCTATGGCCACGAGCTGTGGGTAGTGACCGAAAGAACGAGATCATGAATACAAGCGGCGGAAATGAGCTTCCTCCGAAGGGTGGCTGGCCTCTCCCTTAGAGATAGGGTGAGAAGTTCGACCATCCGGGAGGGGCTCAGAGTAGAGCAGCTGCTGCTCCACATCGAAAGGAGCCAGCTGAGGTGGTTCGGGCATCTGACAAGGATGCCCCCTGGGCACCTCCTGGGTGAGGTGTTCCAGGCATGTCCCACTGGGAGGAGGCCCCGGGGCAGACCCAGGACACGCTGGAGAGATTATATCTCTCGGCTGGCCTGGGAACGCCTTGGTGTTCCCCCGGATAAGCTGGAGGAGGTGGCTGGGGAGAGGGAGGTCTGGGCCTCTTTGCTTAGGCTGCTGCCCCCGCGACCCGGCCTCGGACAAAGCGGATGAAGATGGATGGATGGATGGATGGGTGGAGAATAATTAACTGTTTGAATTTACTATAGAAACATTATTACTATTACTAAATTCTATGTTGAACTGTTGTAAACAAATGAAACATTTATATATCTGATTTTTTCAGTCATTAGTTTCTGGAAATCTATTAAAATATGTCAGGTCAGTAAGATGAAGTAAAACACACACATTTTATAAACATTCCCCAGTTTTCATAGGTTTGTGTTTTTCATACCCGGCAGCTGTCCGCTCCTCCCTCGATATATCCGGCACACATCTCGTTGTTTTGAACTCTGCCATTCAGGTATTCTGGTAGATTACACACCTTGTTCTCGATAATCGGAAAACCCTCTTCTTTCAGGACACCATCGCCTCCTGTACCTGCCAACACACCTGTGTGCAATTACCTTCCTCCTCCTCATGGCCATCATCATAAGATGTGTAGCAATACATGTACAGTGGAGTTGACCAAACTGCTAAACCTCCCTGTCCAAGATGTAATGTGTTTAATTAACAAAGAATCATTAATTAGAAATTATGTTCAAAAATAGTAATTATTGCTGGTCGATATAGAGCCACAGTAAAGCTTATTGTTCAAATCCTGCCACTTGCTGGTGAAAGGTTTTCATTGCACTCAATGATTTTCCTTCTGTGTCAATCATCTCTACATTGGCATTTCTAAAGTGTGCGAATGAGTTTTTCAGCTTACAGTGTATCATGAGTTGTAAAGCAACTGTGAAAACATTTCAAACATTTGTTTTAAACATTTTCTTTAATCAAGAACAAAAATGCTAGAAAAAGATGTGAATGGGTATCACTATAGCACTAATACATCTTTGTTAGGAAAAAACTAACTTCAAATGAAACAGAAGAAAATAAAACTTGTGAAACAGTGGCTATTATCAACAAGAAAATCCTGCCTACTTGATGTCCCACCTATGTTTATGAGGACCAGATGTGGCTTCAAACAAACTTTGATTAAAAGCACATAAACGTGTGATTTGTATCAGTTTGTATCAGTCAGTTTTTACTCTGTCATTACAATAAGATCCACAGACATTAAAAAAAAAGCACACATCTATGTGACGTACCTTGAGTCTCACCCCATCCAGTTACAAAACACTCTGCTGTACTGGAAACTATATAGTCCTTTTCTGGGAGACAAGCTGGCTGCACGTTATCATTTATTATAGCAGGGCTGAAAGAAATGCAAATATCTTTAATGGCATTCACAAGATTAAACTCGTGTCAACAAGTTACTTATTTTTCTGCATACTCCGTTCCAAAAAGGTTGGGACACTGAGCCAAATGTAAATAAGTTAATATCACATAATATAATCTAACAATTTTAATGCATGGGTGTTACCATTTTATTGCTAGTATGTATCATATTGTTACCAGTTTGTCACTAAGCTATTGCTAATTGGTTTAACTCATGGGGATACTTTTGCTCCTATATTATTACACAATTACATACATTTTAATGTAATATTATTCCAGTATGATTACTCTTCATACAACATAACACTTATACATTACTTCCACATTATTGGCTACTCGTTTCCACCTTATTACCCCACTATTATGATAGTATAAGCAAGCTGTAATAGACGGTGCTACCCATTCACGGCTAATTATAGATGAATTTGACTGATAGCACTATTGGGTTTTTTTTTCACACTTTCTTTTCATAGATATTGTGATAATTGTAATATCAGATGGATAACTAAATAATTAATAGACAGTATCTGTATGCTGGATTAAAGTATGAGAGCCTGTTTTCTAACAAGTCTGGTAGCTGAGTCTCAGTGTTAATACTTTCAAAAACACATATTTCATCCATGCTTCAGTCCTTCAGGTTAGCTAAGATCAAAGTTCAGATCTGCACCAAGTTGTTTGTGTAATATCATTAATAGCTGACCCAGGATGATTAGACCCATACTGACCTCTCTAGTTTAAGCAGAGCAATATCTGCTCTGTTTGGTCCCATTACTATTTTCTCAAGTCTCCTCTCTTGTTTCGATGGCTCATTGCCTCTCTCCGTGTGGATACCCAGGAATACCTTGTAGGCTGAAGGCCAAATGGAACTGGTGGAATAATCAATCACTGTTTGAGTTATTGCAGAATTTGATTTTAATTGTTAATGGTGGTCCTGTTCCTACCTCTCAAAGCAGTGAGCAGCAGAAAGGACCCACTGAGGGTCGATCAGAGTTCCTCCGCAGACATGTTTTCCTATACTAGTAGAAAGAGAAACAGGTGTTTGTTTCACAATGTACAGACGAGATGCAGCAGCAGCTTGCTTTCAAAAACAAATGAACTAAAAAGTGAACAGACAAACAAAACCCAGGCCAAAATCAATATAAAATACTGTAACATATCACTATTAACATTCAATGTATTTATTTCTATAACTACAAGAACAAGTCTTTACAGTATTTACAGTTAACAGTCAAAAGTATTTAAATTACTCTGTACATGTTATATTATGAATGTAAGTCCTTTTGGTGTTATTTTCTCACCTGGTTCGGAGGCTGATTTGCCAGGGCCATGAGTGAGGATTCGACACGCAGCCGCCGACAAGACGACTAAAACAACGTTTTGGTTTGATTACTGGTGTTCCGCACTTCATTTCAACTATAAAGCAGTAGTTCATTGTCATGAATTCTCAGAAGATGAGTGAAACAAAAACACTGAATTAGTTTAAACTTTAAACTTTATAGTCTCATTAGCAACAAGCCAATGGAAAAGTTTGCACAAAAATAGGTTTATTAATCCATTTTACTCACTAAATGGATTTTATCTGGTATCTCTAGCATGTCTTGGTTAGCTGGACAATAATTCAGCAGCACCATGTATTGCCTCACAGTGTCAAAGTCATGTGCTGGGATCCATCAGCTGGCTGTGTGAACATGTTCCATTGCATTTTAGGTTACTGTAGATTAAAAAGACTGGACATCTCTATGTGGTAATCCTGCACTTTTTACCCTCTGAAATCTGGGACAGGCTCCAGTCTCCACACATTATTGAGATCAAGAGATTCTGCTCTTTTGGTTTGGCTTTGGCTCTTATGGCCTCATTTAGCATTACTCTATGCCTTCTATTTAGGTCTAATTTAACAAATACGAATGGTTTGTGTTTTTGTAAGCAATTTTTTACTGTTAAATTAAGTTTTACTTTTGTGTATTTACCACTACTGGGGAGAACAAACATGGGGTTTGAGGCCTGGACAGAAGTGTTTTGTTTTCCAGAGTGGAAAATAGCTAGAGGTCAGTGGGTATCATCTCAGTCAAGTCCTAATCTGTTTGTCTGGGGTGATTTGTTTTGGTTTGAATTGCAAAAAGCCATGGTACACCTGCAGCAGAAGTACAGCTGCACAGACTGTTGAACAGTTCTGAGAAGTATTTTTAGGTTTGTTGTTGATCCTGCTCTGATGGATATTTTCATATGTGTACCTGGCCTGTATCACTACACTCACTGGCTTTAGAAAGTCTGCCCACTACCATCTTTCCCATGATGGTATGATTGTGTGTCTTTGCACATAGTGTGCCGATCAAAATAAAGTTCCAACTCTGTCTGCCTGGATTCTCAGCAGAGCTGAACAGGATTTGGCTCTCCCAAACAAGTCAGCTCTTCACATTCACTTACTGCCATTTGTCTTTATCTTTAATTATCTGAAGTCCAAAGAGAAAAAAATATTTATTATCATCACTGGCACCTACTAGCTGCAAAGAGGTATTAGTCCTATTTCCACTTCTAAATAATGGGATTTATAGTAGCATGATAGAGCGGTGCAGCATAGATAGAGACAGAGATTTTTTATTGTTGAGACAATGTGTGAATTTCTCTGACCAAAACAATATTTGTTTGATAGTTGCTAATCTCATTGAACTAAGTGAGATATTCACTGTTGTTAACATGGTTAGAATACCAGAACACATGTGGATAGAATCAGACCCAGGTTGAGATGAGTGAATAGAAAGCAAGGGTTACTACAGTCTGCAGTTCAGACTGAGCATCATTCATGCTGATAGAGTGGTTAAAAAGGTTGGTAGATGGTAACAAATTAAAATAAAACACACTGAATCTGAATGCCAACACAAACAATGTTCATATACCACAGTCAGGGATCTGGCAGTGTTCCCATATCCTGTCCCTATCAGTAGTGTAGCACCACGGTCCAATTATATCGTTGTCTGGATTTCTGCAGCTCTGATAGTGGACAGAGAAGTTAGAAGCTAGAAAAAAAATCTGTTCTTACCACAAAGAGTTTTTATTGCAACACCCATGCACTTACATTGCCGTCCAGACCCTTGGTGGGGTGAGTCTCTGGGGTGAAGCTGATGTGACTGTGAGGAGTCTGAGAACTCCACGCCTGGCATGTCACACCATTCGCAGTAACAGAGGTTGGACCTCGGTATGTCGCTCCATTTCCGATCTTGCAGTCTAAAACAGCCGCAGCGAAACAGGGGAAGTAAATGAAAGGTCAAACAAACTGGCAAGGAAGCACAACATGTGACACTTAAAGCTGATTCACCTTTTTCCGGTGGAGTCTGGATGGCAATGGAGGTGATGTGTGGCCGAGGAGAACTGACTTCTGAAGGTCTGACAGAGCATCTCTTCAAGTTGCAGTGCTCCCAGCGGACTGCGGGGTCTGTAGTGAAACACCAGGGAGCTTGGTCCCCGTCAGGGTTCCTGCACAGATTCCCTCTGAGGTCCCTGTTGTAAAAAAAAAAAAGCCCCTGAAACTTTAAGACATCAACCTATTAAACAAGATATTTTTATAGAGTTATAGAGTTACATATAGAGTTAAGCCCAGAGAGGGGGCTTAATAAATAGATGGATCTAATTGGGGTTGGAAAATTTGTTTTTTGGTTTTTTGCCAGTCAGAATTCTGACTGCTAAAAATTTTCAAAAATTAAAATTCATGGATTTTACCACATAGGTTTAAGGTACATCTTCAGCATACTAACATTCTTCTTGTATGTAGTGATGAATTCCTGGTTCATGTTTGTGTTAGAATATAGGTTTTTTTTATAATTTTTTCCCCCTCTCAAGGTCAGCTGTCTTATCCTCTTGTGTCATCCTGTTGTGTTAGCCATAAAAACTGAATGTGTTTAATACTTACGCATCAGGGTAGGCTTCTGGAGTTTTGTAATGTCTGTGAGGAGTCATGGAGCTCCAACTTTGACATTCTTTTCCACTGATGGTCTCTGATGTTATGCCCCGATAACTGAAACCGTTCCCTTCATAGCAGTCTTCCTCATTTGGGGGGATCACTGGATCACCTGCAGCAAGGGATATTGAAAGGGGGGAGATTCACTCATTTTTGAAACACAAGGACGAGATAGATTAACTAACACTATACCTTGTGTGCGTGCAACCCCACACCGTGGCACGTTGCAGTACTCCCAGCGTTTGCTGGGGTCAGTTGTGTAGCACCAGGGCATCAGTTCATTGTTGGGGTTACGACAGTAGTTATTATCCAGACCTCTGACAAAGAAGATGAAAACATATTTGCACTGAAAAAATAATTTTGAAGAGATTTCTTCTTTCTTTTCTCATATTTTTCTCATAAATGTTACTGAATAAATTCAATGAACATTTCAAACCATCTAATGTAAAGTAATATTAAACATTTTCTTTTTTGTTCTTTTTACAGTTCTTTTTAAATAAAAAGTATGCAGTGTTTACTTAATATAAAAATAAGTCAAAGGAGCTTGCAAAGAAAAGCATCTGGACTTCTTTAAGTTACTTGAAGACGTTTCACCTCTCATCCGAGAAGCTTCTTCAGTTCTAAGGTCAAATGGTGGAGAGTCCCAGATATAAACCTAGTGGGAGTAACCCCCCACAGAGGGACAAAAGGACCCCTGATGATCCTCTAATCGCCTGAGCCAAGGTGTGAAACTGGGTGTGGGTCCCAATCAGCCAGAGTTTCGGGTGAGCTCATTGTGAAACCTGGCCCCACCTTATCATGCGAATTCCTGAGGTCAGATGGCCCAGGATGTGAGTGGGCGTTAAGACGTCTGGGAAGGGATCTCAAAACTGGATTATAGATGGCAGAGAGTTGGTGTCGTAAACCCCCGCAAAGATGGTCGCTCACAGTGGACATAGATGGCTTCTTTCACTCCTCTTTCAAACCATCTGTCCTCTCTGTCCAAAATGTGAACATTGGCATTTTGGACAGAGAGGACAGATGGTTTGAAAGAGGAGTGAAAGAAGCCATCTATGTCCACTGTGAGCGACCATCTTTGAACAGAGGCGGTGGTTTACAGACAATCACACACACACACTCCTCATCGGACGGACTCTGTTGCAATACATCCGTTTGTCATGGACCCCACCGGTAACATTTGAACTTAAAAAGACTAATCTTTTACTTGTTCACAATTTTATTTTTATTCTATTTTTTTGCTACTTTGGGGGAAATTTTTACACTTGAAGTTCTGTTAAAACCTGTTGTAATCCTGTGTTGTTCACAAATTTCTTTTAAAAGGCTTAACATCACTGAAGTACTTTTAAGCCACACAACAGTGTTTGTCTGGTTCCTCTGCTGTTCATGTACCAGAGCTCTAAGGGTCGTTCTTAATCTTCTGATACTAGCCCAAAATTACTCATATACAGTACCAATGGATAATAATAATGGATTGCATTTATATAGCACTTTTCAAGACCCTCAAAGCGCTTTACAATTCCACTATTCATTTTACAAGACGAACTGCCAACTCTTGAGCCACGATTACCCTAATAACCAAGGTAATGACTCCACGTAGGTGCTACACACACTAGAGCTGAAAACTATTGACAAAAACTCCCACTAATATTTGGTTCACCACGTTAGGATGGACATTAATTCCTGAATACAGCTCTTACTTGCAAGGGTAGTTTTCTGGGGACTGGTTGTGTTTATGTGGCACCTGAGCCGACCAGCTCTGGCACGTTTTGCCAGACTCAGTTACAGCAATTGTTCCTCGGTATGCTACACCTTCCCCGGTGACACAGTCGACCTCTGGGACAATGGTGGAAGGTTCAGCAGCTGAAGACGGAAGAAAAGATGTATTTCATGTACAATCCAGCAAAAAAAGAAGTGAAGCATATTGTCTGTATTTTGTTGTCTTTTATACTTTCTTACAACTTCATTTACATAAAGTCTCCTTTAGTTCTATTCTTCCTTTTCTGTTATTCATTTTACTTATACTTTTAAGTAGTTTCTGGCAGTGGATGATGGTAGCTTGAGTTTATCTAAATATATATATTTCAATGTTTATTCAACATGGATTTCTGAATGGGCTGTTGTGTTTTGTCTACAAGCTGCTGAATTGGGATTTTGCCATCAATAAAGAACACCTGAAATAAATGTTGCCTGCTTAACTCTGCACCTTGATTGGATTTAATCATGGTACTTAAAATAGCAGGTCACTATAACATTAGTTGAACTTGAATAAACTGAATTTAAATACTTTGCTGCCTGTAAATAGATTGAGCAACAAAAACTATGAAGTTTGAATGTCTGGTTTCATTGGAACATGAATATATTTGTTTGTCTGCAACAACTCTTGCACATGACATTCTTAATTTATGACCATCATGCTAATTGTGTTGCAGAAGAACACGCTGGGCAACAAACAACAGCTGTGAAAGCCTTTTTGTGGTTCATTAATGAGGAAACATTTAAAAATGGAGACTTACTGCAGCGCGGTATGGCGCAGTAGTCCCACCGTTTGGATGGGCTAGTGGTGAAGCACCATGGTCGGGGATCTCCATCTGGATTTCTGCAGTAGTTCTCCTCAAGATATTTTTGTGGTAGACTGCACAGAGTATAAGAAGAAGTATCCAGAAAGTAATCCAGAAAAGGCTTGTTAAACTCACAAAGGTTTTGCACTTACCTGCTGGGATGGTAGTCATGGTTGTGAGGTTTCTGAGAGTCCCAGCGTTGGCAGGTGAAGCCGTTTTCAGTGGTGGAGATTTTTCCTCTGTAGTCCTCACCATTGCAGACTATACATTCCTCTGGGAAGGAAAATCCCTGATGTATCTGATATGCTGGGCCATGGATAGCAGATAATGTTGTCCCAAATTATATATTAGTATTAAACCAAATGAAGACCATTGAATGTAAAATAGCTGCTAGAGTATAATTAGATATATATGTGTGTGTGTGTGTGTGTGTGTGTGTGTGTGTGTGTGTGTGTGTGTGTGTGTGTGTGTGTGTGTGTGTGTGTGTGTGTGTTACCAGAGCAGCTGGGTACGTTGCAGTGCTCCCAGCGTTTCTGGGGGTCAGTGGTGTAACACCAGGGTCCCCCTTTGTCCCCATCAGGGTTTCTGCAGAAGTTGGACTCCAGATCTGCTCGTGGGTGGCTCTGTGGCGTGAAACTGCAGCAGAAACATTAACAAAAATTAATGTAATCAATAAAATACAAAATTTTATTGATGACTTATAAAGCACTGAATGGACAGGCTCCAGAATATCTGTCTGACTTACTGCAGCGTTATATGCCCTTTAGAGCTCTTAGATCTTGGTCACATCTAAGTCGAGACTGGTTCACAGAGGTGACCGGACGTTTGCGGTTGTGGCGCTGAAATTGTGGAATGATTTACCTCTCCACATTAGAAAGGCCCCGACCGTCAATCTTTTCAAATCCAATCTTAAAACACATTTTTACTCATTGGCTTTCAACACTGCATGAGAGTTACTATCTATCTACTTACTCATCTGTTACCTGGTATTCGTTATTTGTTATTGATGTCGTTTGTTATTGATGTCATTTGTTACTGTGCAATTTTTATGTTTGCACAGCACTTTGGCCAACATTTTGTTGTTATTAAATGTTCTATAGAAATAAAATAATAATAAAAAGATAAGAAATGGTTAAGTTAAATCAGTTGAATACATACTTTGGCCTGTGTGGGTAGCTTGCGTCCCATCTCTGACAGACCTGTTCTGATTTTGTTCTGGACTTTGTTCCTCTGTAATCTGTTCCTATCCCATTTGCGCATTCTAAGAGATATTCTAGAAAAGAAAAGAAAAAAGAAACAACAGGACTCTACTATTGTGTTGTATTCAATCAGATTGAACCACAGTAGTGTTTAACTTGCAATCCAGCTCCACTGTGTTTGCAGACACAGTCCAAACATCATTGATCATGACACATTGGCTAAAAATTAACCACAATGTTAGGAAAACTAAAAAGATCACACAAACCAGAGTAGAACAGTCACCAGAGACAAAGAAAATAAAATGCAAAAACAGACATTTCAGTCTTATATCACTTATATCAGGAATTTGAAGATCATTACCGTTTTTTTCATATAAAGCTGTGTTTCTTCTGCGCATGATATTCTCTGTTTTAGAGTTTGCAGCTGCTGTCCAGCACTCGCTGTCGTTTTCATCATACATAAAAGTCCTGTTTTTAAAAAAAGTACATATGTATATAAATGTAGTGTGTGTGCGCACTGTTTAATACCCAAGATGAAAACAATTGGGAGTGTGAGGTATGAACTTACCTGCATGTGAAGAGGGTTTCAGTGTTGCATTTGGTAGCACATTCGGCCAAAGTGCTGACTGAATACATTCGGTTATTCAGTGAGAGGATCCATGCCCCTTCAGTTCTGGAGTAGCCCTCTATCTCAGTAGCACCAACTGCAATCATACACACACACAAAAAAAAATCCCCCAAAGCTTTATTTATTAACTGATTGATTTGTTAGCTTATTCTTTGCTGTTTGCCTGAACATTTCCAAAATTATTTAAGCTTCTGTTACATTACTGGGATGTAATTAACCCCTGGGGGGTCTTAGAAAAATGCATACACTATTGGTCTTAGAGCCACAAATCGACCCAAGGCCCTCCAGGGGTTAAGGTAGATAGGATAAAAAATGTAAGAAAAATCACTTTCTTTTGTTGATTTGACCTAATCTTGAATCAGAAAGTCTACATTATTAGTTACACTGGTGGATACTCTTATTAAGCATGTCGAAATTTTCAAATGGGGATGTCAATGTATTTACAAATGATCCTACTAAGGAAAAATTCACGCTTCCGATTCCTCTAAACACTAGGTTTCAGGATTTTTTTTTCTATTTTTTCATTCTGTATGATGGCATTGAGAGTTGATATCTCTATTTTGGTCATCACAGCCACACAGGTGTGTCTATTAGCATAGAAGCCCCGCCTACCTCCACTCAAACCTTCTGTTTGCAAGAGATAGTCAATCAGATAAAAGACAGCTAAAGAAGGTCGTTTTAGACCATAGATGGGCTGAGAGAAATTCCATCCATTACATCCATTATATAAAACATCTTTGCTTTGAGCCCACAGTTAACATCATCTATCAGTTGTAGACATGAGGTTTAGCTTTAAATTGATTATTCAATGCTGTCTGTTCTGACCTGTTTCCATTACATTTATGTGGCTGTGTGAACAAAAACTCTGCATTTAAGATCCTAATACATATCGATGAGGCACTCTCACAGTGAATCCAACAACTGCCTCTTCAATGGCTATGATACATTTATTAATAATTATCATTCAAAGATGAATATCTTACCACTGCAGAGCAAAGCTCCAAGGAGGAAAGCTGCTGTGTTCAGGTCCATGGTGAGACCCTAATATGATCAGATACCTCCTGGTTTATTGTTGGACTTCTTTTAGCATGTTGGGAGGACCAATAGGACAGCTCAGTTATTAGTTAATCATTGTCCTGACAAGGACAGCAAAAGGGCAGCAGGTCGAAATCCTTGTTTATGAGAGATTTTGGAGCAAAACAGAAGAAAAAAAATGTGATTAAAAACACAGCAATTTAATTGTTTTCTGCTGCATCGTTATGAAACACAGCTGGAGTGCATGTAACACCTCAAGAATTTATCTGTTCTCAGATGTAACGACTGGCCTTTTGAACTAATTATTCTTCGGCCAATCCTGTAAAGTTTTGGAAACTTTGACTCTTCAGGTAGCACGTGAAGAAGATAATAAAGGTTTATTATCTTAATAAAGGTTTATTATCTTCTTTTTATATTTCACTTTCATCTCTTTTGTATAACAAAATATAGGCTAAAGGTTTGAGTCAAAACAAGAATAGTTTTGTGTCTTTATTATTTTTTGTTTTGAATTCTGTTTGGTTGCAGTGTTTATTTATTCATTTTAGTTTAGTTTTTATTAATTGAGTGATAGGGTGTGACTACTTTATCATTGACAAGATGTTGCTGTGCAGCAAATAATGAATTCGAGACTGTGGAAAAAACCCAACACTTTCTGTTTCCTGGCTATGTCCATCTTTTCTATACAGTCTATAATGGCGTGGAGGCAAAAACAGGAAGAGGCAATCTTTCTAAAACTGGCTGGATGTTTGAAATCTGTTTTATTAAAAACTTAGGAAGATGAGACGATTTCTTATTATAACCAAAGAAACACAGCCTAGTCTTTGGAATTAATCTGGCTTAATTTAATTTTGTTCAAATCTGTGATATAAGCAATTTACAAATATGATAGAAGTAAGAGTTGAGAAATCTTACATGAGCACAACAAACAGCTGACCTTACATGTGACATACACAAGACAATGGTAGTAATGTTTCTGAAAAACAAAGTATGTAACAGAGGACAACTCATGAGACCATATGATCATATGATGATCCTAATGCTACCTAAGAAAGGTTAAAGTAAGAAAAACACATCCTATCAAAACCCTCATAATAATAATGATATTTCAGTAAAATCAGGGTTCTCCACGCAGCTTCCAGCTTCAGTCTAATTGTATCATAAAAGTCAACAATCAACTGTGTGTCATTGTTTCTTTCTACTGTGGTGCAGGAATAGCAGACACTGCCATTGACAATGAAAATAGATGAGAAGTTGCTTAATATAAATGCACTGACAGATCACTGCACAATAGTAACATTTTTAAGGACATGAAATGTACATGTCTTTAACTGAACCCTGGTTTTTCTGAAGGACTTAGAAAATGCTCATAACCTTTATTAATATGAAGACCATTCAAAGGTGGTTTTGATCAAAATCACTACATAGAAAATGAAAATGATGGTGAGGATGTGTTAGTAACAATGTCAAGTTTGAATAACACACACTGCACACTACAAAGATGCAACAATTATAGAAGGAAGAAAATACATTTTTTAAGTATTCATAAAATTTTTTCAGGTGTCAGTCTTTTAGAAGTCAAAATATTTTGGCTGTCATTTAAATGTCTCTCTTTGAAGAATTAGTTTTATAATGTAAGATAGAATTCATTTTACATTAGTGTTAGGGTTTGGCACTTACTTGTGAAGGTTAAACTTTGGGGTTAGCGGGTTGTGAATGCCTTGAAGTCAATAAATGCACTTACAACAATATCCACAAACATGTCTGTGTATTTATCCACGGTCCCTGGGCCTAAACACAGAGTCGGGCACAGAGCAGCTGCTCCAAGGTGAAGAAGGCCAGACAGAGATTTCTCTGATTTGCTCAACTTCTTTTAATCAAGTTAATTTTTCTCTAAATTCTATAAACTTCTTTGATTTCGGTTAAGAAAATAAATATGTACTGTTTAATGTAACACTGTTCTATATATACATTTTTTTTTTTTTTACAAATTCCAGGAATACAGTGGATGGAGGCAGAGTGATTCAAACACAGTCATTTTTATTGTGTAGTTAATACACGTCACACCATTTTCTTAGAAAAATAAAAGACAGCTGACCATCCGTGTCATGTGATGTGATGATCGTGCATAAATATTGAAGCTAAGGCCATTCAAGCATTCCTTAAGAAGACATACATTTAATAATTGCATAATCCTGCTTTCTTCCTGTGTTTGACTTTATTAAACAGTAACACGCTGTTACCCAGCTGTGTTTCATCTGGCCCCTTTGGACTTGTGGATCGACCAGTGTGAGGTGCACGAGGTCTAAGCACCCCTGAAGGGACTCTGATAGTTTGCACTGATCCATGGTTTGCTGAACAGAACAAGATTTGACTTGATTTCTTAAACTTTGCGACAGTAAGGATGACCTTTGATGACCTCTTGGAAGAAGCCGGGTCATTTGGCCGCTGTCAGAGGCGAATCTTTGCCCTGCTCTGCCTCTTGTCGTTGCCCTTTGCAGGGGTATACGTCGGCATCGTATTCCAGGGTTTCACCCCTGATCATTGGTGTCGGGACCCTGCAGTGGTGGAGAGGAGGCATGCATGCGGCTGGAACCTGACAGACAGTCGCAGACTGACGGTGCCTCTGGTCAATAACTCTGGACTGGTGCAGCACAGCACCTGCGAGCAGTATGAGGTGGACTGGAATGCCACAGAGCTGACCTGTGACACACAGGAACTGGACCTGAGTGGAGTCCCACTTACAGCATGCAAGGTCAGTTCCTATATGACTGTTTTTCACAGTGTTTATGTATAATTTTCATATAGTTTCATGTATAGTTTCATATGCACAGTTTACGTAGATAAATGGGTGATGTTTTATAATTTAACTATAGTTTTATAGTTTAATAATGTCAGTCTTGAGCATTAAATAATGGATTCAGTGCTGTTATAGGTAGTAGAAACAAAAAGAAGACTGAAAATGTTTTTTTTTAATGTTTTTGTTCATCAGTGACGTTATGGAAAGGCCAAAAAACCCCAAAACAAAACAAAACAAAACAGCCTTTAACTACTTTTACACAAGATAAAGTGTTCAAGGTACAGTTTTTTGGTTGGTAGATTGTTCCAGCATGTTAGAGAAATTCACAGAGCTGTTCTGTGTTCTGCTCTCTCAGCCGCTTTTGATGTAATCAGTCCCACACAGACTCCATGATGTTGATAATACGACTCTGTGGGGGACAGACCATCTGTTGTAGAACCCCTTGTGGCTGAAGATAGTTTACACTATTTTTACTTATGAGACTGACTGGATGTTAGGACTCGTCGCTTTCCTTCTGCGGATGAGTCAGAGACCAGATATCTCCCTGAGCACTGCGTTAAAATAATTTGAATCAGCGCAACAGACATTTACTATGGTTTTAGATTCTACACATTGTTCTTGCTTGTTCTGTGCTCAGGGCCTACTCTACCCCCAGTGCACTTCTTTTAGTTTTCAGCCACTGGTGACTGAAGAAAAGTCATCCATGAAGAAAACAAAGTGCCAAATACTAAAGTTCCTCTAATGGACACTTGAGGCTGGCTCCAAAATGCCACTATGAGTATGAATGAATATCTCTTGCTTTCTGTTAATCTTCATATATTTTAATTCATTCTACTCAGTAGCACCTGAGTTGGCAATGTTTAATAATGGGTAGATAATAAGTTATTAAGAATACAACCAAAGAAAACAATTTTCCTTGTCCATATACACTGGGGCAAAAAAGTATTTAGTCAGCCACCAATTGTGCAAGTTCTACCACTTAAAAAGATGAGAGAGGCCTGTAATTTTTATCATAGGTGTACCTCAACTATGAGAGACAAAATGATGAAAAAAACGGAAAATCACATTGTCTAATTTTTAAATAATTTATTTGCAAATTATGGTGGAAAATAAGTATTTGGTCACCTACAAACAAGCAAGATTTCTGGCTCTTACAGACCTGTAACTTCTTCTGTAAGTGGTTCCTCTGCCCTCCACTCGTTACCTGTATGAACTTATCAGCATAAAAGACTCACTCCAAACTCCACTATTGCCAAGACCAAATAGCTGTCAAAGGACACCAGAAACAAAATTGTAGACCTGCACCAGGCTGGGAAGACTGAATCTGCAAAAGGTAAGCAGCTTAGTGTGAAGAAATCAATCAAATCCTGTAGTGCCAGACGTGTCCCTCTGCTTAAGCCAGTAAATGTCCCGTCTGAAGTTTGTTAGAGAGCATTTGGATGATCCAGAAGAGGATTGGGAGATTGTTATATGGTCAGATGAAACCAAAATTGAACTTTTTGGTAAAAACTCTACTTGTCATGTCTGGAGGAGAAAGAATGCTGAGTTTCACCCAAAGAACACCATACCTACTGTGAAGCAGGGGGTGGAAACATCATGCTTTGGGGCTGTTTTTCTCCAAAGGGACCAGGAAGACTGAAACATGTAAACAAAACAATGAATGGGGCCATGTTTCATGAGGTTTTGACTGAAAACCTCCCAAGGAGGCAAGAGCATTCCAGATGATGCGTGCCTGGGTCTTTCAGCATGACAATGATCCCAAACACAGCGCCCGAGTAACGAAAAAGTGGTTTCGTAAGAAGCATTTCAAGGTTCTGCAGTGGCCTAACCAGTCTCCAGACCTTAACCCATAGAAAATCTTTGGAGGTGTCATGGTCCTGAGTCTGAGGACTCTGTGTTTTGTGTTTCTTTATATTATTCTTTGTTCTCGGTTATTCTGTTTTGTCTTTTGTTTAGGTTTGCTATGTGTTAGTGTTTTTGTTTCATGCCTGCCTGTGTTCTCTCTGTCTGTCCATGGTGTTATTGTGTCTGCTCATGAGTCTGCCTGTCAAGTTCAGTGTCCTGTCTGGTTCTTTGTGTCTCTTAGTTTCCTGTTTTATTCTGAAAGTTCATGTCTCATGTCAGTGTGTTCAGTTTTACCGCTCCCCTGTCTCGTTAGCCTAATTGCTCCCAGCTGTGTCTCCCTCCTGTGGCCCATTCCCTGATTACTCCCTGTGTATTTAAGCCCTGTGTTTTCCTGTGCTCTCTGTTGCGTTGTCTGTCTAACGCCATGTCTGTCTGCATTACTCTGTGTAACCCGGTGTTCATTCTGCGTCTCTCCGCCATCTTTCTTTGTGCATTTTGTTCCTCCTCCCGTGCGTGTTTGGTTTAAGTTTAGTTCTTTAGTTTTCCCCAGTTTAGGTTTGTTTACTCTCCGCTCTGCTCTTCCTGTTTTTGTCACCTTATCACCTCTGTAAATAAACACTCACTCGCACCCCAGCCAGTGCCTGCATTTTGGATCCTTTTCTCAATTCACCACACGACTGCTGCCCAGCCGTGACAGGAGGGAGTTGAAAGTCTGTGTTGCCCAGCGACATCCCCAAAACATCACTGCTCTAGAGGAGATCTGCATGGAGGCATGGGACAAAATACCAGCAACAGTGTCTGAAAATCTTGTGAAGACTTACAGAAAACATTTGACCTCTTTCATTACCAACAAAGGGTATATTAAAAAGTATTGAGATGACCTTTTGTTATTGACCAAATACTTATTTTCCACCATAATTTGCAAATAAATTTTTTAAAAATCAGACAATGTGATTTTCTGGATTTTGTCTCTCATATTTGAAATATACCTATGATGAAAATTACAGACCTCTCTCATCTTTTTAAGTGGGAGAACTTGTACAATTGGTGGCTGACTAAATACTTTTTTGCCTCACTGTATTCAGTACGGATCAACAAGAAAAAGGTAAGACACTGTGTTGTAAGCAACACAAGGCTTCTAAAAGTGCGAAACCTTACAGTTTACAGAGTTACTTGTTAGTTGGAGCCTGTTCCCATTGGGGAAGACAAATGTCCGAAAAACAATTCAATTCAATTCAATTCAATTTTATTTATATAGCGCCAAATCACAACATAAGTCGCCTCAAGGCGCTTCATAGATACAGAGAAAAACCCAACAATCATTTGACCCCCTATGAGCAAGCACTTTGGCAACAGTGGGAAGGAAAAACTCCCTTTTAACAGGAAGAAACCTCCGGCAGAACCAGGCTCAGGGAGGAGCGGCCATCTGCTGCGACCGGTTGGGGTGAGAGAAGGAAGACAGGATAAAAGACATGCTGTGGAAGAGAGACAGAGATTAATAACAGATATGATTCAATGCAGAGAGGTCTGTTAATACAAAGTGAATGAGAAAGGTGACTGGAAAGGAAAAACTCAATGCATCATGGGAATCCCCGGCAGCCTACGTCTATTGCAGCATAACTAAGGGAGGATTCAGGGTCACCTGGTCCAGCCCTAACTATATGCTTTAGCAAAAAGGAAAGTTTTAAGCCTAATCTTAAAAGTAGAGATAGTGTCTGTCTCCCGAATCCAAACTGGAAGCTGGTTCCACAGAAGAGGGGCCTGAAAACTGAAGGCTCTGCCTCCCATTCTACTTTTAAATACTCTAGGAACAACAAGTAGGCCTGCGGAGCGAGAGCGAAGTGCTCTAATAGGGTGATATGGTACTACAAGGTCATTGAGATAAGATGGGGCCTGATTATTCAAGACCTTGTATGTGAGGAGCAGGATTTTGAATTCAATTCTGGATTTAACAGGAAGCCAATGAAGGGAAGCCAAAACAGGAGAAATATGCTCTCTCTTTCTAGTCCCTGTCAGGACTCTTGCTGCAGCATTTTGGATTAGCTGAAGGCTTTTCAGTGAGCTTTTTGGACATCCTGATAATAATGAATTACAGTAGTCCAGCCTGGAAGTAATAAATGCATGAACTAGTTTTTCAGCGTCACTCTGAGACAGGATATTTCTAATTTTAGAGATGTTGCGCAAATGGAAGAACGCAGTCTTACATATTTGTTTAATATGTGCATTGAAGGACATGTCCTGGTCAAAAATGACTCCAAGGTTCCTCACAGTGTTACTGGAGGCCAAGGTAATGCCATCCAGAGTAAGAATCTGGTTAGATACCATATTTCTAGGCTTTTCAGGGCCGAGTACAATAACCTCAGTTTTATCTGAATTAAGAAGCAGAAAGTTAGCGGCCATCCAGGTCTTTATGTCTTTAAGACATTCCTGCAGTTTAACTAATTGGTGTGTGTTATCTGGCTTCATGGACAGATAGAGCTGGGTGTCATCAGCATAGCAGTGAAAATGTATGCTATGTCTTCTAATGATACTGCCTAAGGGAAGCATGTATAATGTAAACAGAATTGGTCCTAGCACTGAACCCTGTGGAACTCCATAATTAACCTCAGTGTGTGAAGAGGACTCTCCATTTACATGAACAAACTGGAGTCTATTAGATAGATATGATACAAACCACTGCAGTGCAGTACCTGTAATACCTACAGCATGTTCTAATCGCTCTAATAGGATATTATGGTCGACAGTATCGAATGCTACACTAAGGTCTAGCAGGACAAGCACAGAGATGAGTCCACTGTCAGAGGCCATAAGAAGATCATTTGTAACCTTCACTAAAGCTGTTTCTGTGCTGTGATGAGCTCTGAAACCTGATTGAAACTCTTCAAATAAACCATTCCTCTGCAGATGATCTGTTAGCTGTTTGACAACTACTCTTTCAAGGATTTTTGATATGAAAGGAAGGTTGGAGATTGGCCTATAATTAGCTAAGACTGCTGGGTCTAGAGATGGCTTTTTGAGTAAAGGTTTAACTACAGCTAGCTTGAAGGCCTGTGGTACATAGCCGATCATTAGAGATAGGTTGATCATATTTAAGATCGAAGAATTAATTAATGGCACGACTTCTTTGAGCAAAAGACAACTGAAAAGCTTTGTGTGAAGTGTTTAAACTGTCCGTATTGGATTAAATGTTTACTTTTTTTGTCTTTCAGGAAAGCTGGGAGTATCAGTATGAAGGCAGGAAATCCTTCGTCACAGAGGTGAGAAGACAGTTTGCGTAAACTTAACAAAGTTGATTTAGATTTAAGAGAATTCCCTAAAATTTCTCTGTATTAATTGACTAAACTGTGCAGGTATGTAAGTGAAATTGGAAGTTTTCATATAGACATGAAAAAATGTCTTTGTTCCTTTTTCAGTTCAATCTGGTGTGTTCAGATGGATGGTTGGTGGACATGTTCCAGTCTACTCTCAATGTGGGCTTCTTGGTTGGCAGTTTCGCTTTTGGATACTTTGCTGACAGGTGAGGCTCCAACAACCATCAAGTTTACTGTGCTGGCCAGGTAACATATACAGGGTGGGCCATTTATATGGATACAAAATGGGAATGGTTGGTGATACTTAAGTCCTGTTTGTGGCACATTAGTATATGTGAGGGGGCAAACTCCTCAAGATGGGTGGTGACCATGGTGGCCATTTAGAAGTCGGTCATCTTGGATACAACTTTTGTTTTTTCAATAGGAAGAGGGCCATGTGACACATCAAACATATTGGTAATGTCACAAGAAAAACAACGGTGTGCTTGGTTTTAACGTAACTTTATTCTTTCATGAGTTATTTACAAGTTTCTCTTTGTTCACAGCCATTGACATGTCGAGGTTAACACGTGAGGAGCGGATTGAAATTGTGTTGATATCTGGTGAACGCAGTAACCGGGTCATTGCAGCAGATTTCAATGCAAGACACCCTTTTCCAGCAGGATGGTGCACCACCACATTATGGGTGCCAGGTCCGAGCATTCCTAGATGAACAGTTTCCTGGAAAGTGGATTGGTTGTCATGGGCCAGTTGAATGGCCCCCAAGGTCTCCCGATCTGACCCCCTTAGACTTTTATCTTTGGTGTCATCTGAAGGCAATTGTCTATGGTGTGAAGATACGAGATGTGCAGCACCTGAAACTACGGACACTTGATGCCTGTTGTTAAGGTTCAAAATTGAGGAGGGAGAGTACAAACCACCCATGGTCCAGAAGCTCTTGGTCAAACAATGATTTTAATGACTACACACGTGTGGGAAGAACACTCTGTACGCCGACAGCAAGTGATCTCCGACTTCCTCAAAGCATACACAGATTTTATACCGTCAGGGCTTGTTTACTGACGCCCCTTCATGCGTCACAGATACATTTTATACATAGATCAGATCAACACCACAATGGCTTTTAACCCAGAAGATCATCTTCTATTTTCATGGCTGGTACTTTCCGTTCTTGTCTTAAAGTAAATTGTTCCTCTTTCTTGCCGAGACAACAAGGACGGTTCCTCTTTTACCGAGACACTTTTGCAGTTACAACCAGACATGACTAATCTCTCCTCTAAATAAATTTAACTCATGTGTGTGTGTCACGACCTCACATGCTCTTTCTCAATTCACCTGTTGCACTTCTGACCTTTCACCAGACCAGAGGCTCACTGAGACTATATGTATGTCTTCTACTAAATAAATGTTTTAACCAAGAACTTCTACTAAAACCTTAATATGAAATGACCTGATATATAAGTGTTTTGTAAGCATGTACTGCAATTCCTTCTATGGCTCCAAGTCACTTGCACAATAGATTGTCCGGACATCGCGCCGAACAAAGCTTCCGACCCCCAATTAATTGACCGAGCTCCAACTCTTTAATAAGCACAGATATGCATTGTGTATAAAATAGTCATAACTGCACCTGAAATACAAAATTAACATCATCATAAACATCTTAAGGCCATCTTAAAGCTATCTGTTACATTGTTAAAGCCTCGTCTTAGCCTGCTGCTCAAAATAACTTCCTGCTTCTGCAAACTCTCTGCAAGCCTGTTTCCTGTCAGCCTGTGACTTTTAGCCTTTCTGAAAGACACACACTGTTCAACCCCTGAATGCAATATAAACTCCAGATTATATTATTAATGCAATGGTAATGATGACAATTATTTAACAATAGCAGTAAAATAATTTCCCTGCTCCACACTGTGCTGGCATTTCTCCTGCGGTGTTGCTATCAGTGTGTAAAAAGTGGGAGAAGAGGGTTGCATTGACAATCCAACACAATGGGCAGCACATTGAACACATTTTATAAGTGGTCAGAAACTTGTAAATAACTCATGAAAGAATAAAGTTACGTTGAAACCAAGCACACCATTGTTTTTCTTGTGACATTACCAATAAGTTTGATGTGTCACATGGCCCTCTTCCTATTGAAAAAACAAAAGTTGTATCCAAGATGGCCGACTTCTAAATGGCCACCATGGTCACCACCCATCTTGAGGAGTTTTCCCCCTCACATATACTAATGTGCCACAAACAGGACTTTAATATCAGTAACCACTCCCATGTTATTACGGTGTATCCATATAAATGGCCCACCCTGTATAATTACGACTGTGTTTTATAGAAAAATATAACTATAACACCCCTGAAACACATGAAGGCATGTTTGTGTGGTATGAATAGGCACACTCCTGCAGGCCTCTTGTGGCTAGACTTGTGGCTCTGATGTGTCCTGGAGTGAATATATTATTTTCAAAATAATATTCATTCAACAAATCCCCACCTGATGTATTTTCCATTTCACTCTGCAGGTTTGGCAGGCAGATCAGTTTCTTGGTGTCCAACATTTTGAATGCAGTAGCAGGAATCGCAGTGGCTATATCGCCAAACTACATCTCCATCCTTGTGTTCAGGACCATCCTTGGCTTCAGTGTCAAAGGAGGCTGGATGACCTCATATGTGCTGCGTAATCATCTCCATGTTTTCTGAAACAGATTTTTTCTCTGAGGCATTTTCATAGCTAACTGTGTAGAAATGACACGGCCTAACTTTTGATCATACATTTTCAAATTATTTTTAGGTGAATAATGCAAGAATTTTCTTACATTTGTGGAATTTATATACTTGTGTTATTTTTGCATGTCACATTGTTTTGTTTCTAACAAAATTGTCTTACTTTTAATACCATTCCTGTCCCTCTGTTAGTCACAGAGATTGTTGGTGTGAAGTACAGGAGAACAGTGGGTATCTTGTACCAGATGTTCTTCAGTGTGGGTCTCCTCATCCTTCCTTTGCTCGCCTACTTTATCACAGACTGGCGCTGGCTCCAGGTCACCTTCACTGTGCCCTACGTGCTCTTCGTGTGTTATTACTGGTAAAAAACCAAACAAACAAAAAAGAAAAAAAAAATCTCAATGTTGTTTGACATTGTCATCGTGTACACATGACAATGTCAAACAAAAACAGACATCTGTCTGTGCCTGCCTTTGCGCTCATAAATGACCAGTGGCATTTATGACAGTGCGTCACCTTCATATATATATATATGTATATATGAATATTCCAGTGTTCAGCATGCTGATCGCCTGATCTCTGAGGCAATCATTGCATCACAGTAAGGGTTAGGGAGTCGGGGGCAAGGCATTGGACTACCAATCACGCCATGTGGACATGACAGTCCACATGGCGTGATCATCCAGAAAAAAATGCTCACTTGAAATGAACTACTAGTCACTTTTTCATCACTCTTATGTAAAATTTTAGATCTGTACTTGTTCAGAAATGTCCAACACTCTATGTCATTTTTTCACATAATAGTGTTATCAATATTGCCCATTGGCCAGAGGGGCCGATGGCGCGAGATGGCAGCCTCGCCTCTGTCTCGAAAAGACCCTCAAACCTGTTTTTGGCTTTCCTTGCACACACATTTGGATACTAATCAATTGGATACTAATCAAGGATTTTGTGCACTACTGCAAGTTGTTTGGATAATTGCACAAATAGGCATATATGCAGGTTACGTAATAAAGTGGTATGTGAGTTTGGATCAGGAAACAAGACTTACAGTACTTCTAGCATGAGATGGTGCTTCCCTTTTAGATCAAAATAGATTTTCCCACTAAATTTATTATAGTAAAAGGAAAACAAAAACTGCCCATTATCTTTGGGACTATGGTTTATATATGATGTATCTCATTGCTTTTGTTCTGTGCTGATGCAGGAAGCACTCTGGCCTTTAAATAGTAAAGCAAGAAGTAAGGTTATGGAAGTCAGCAAGGTGGACGGAGATGTAGTACTTCTTCCTCTCCTGCTGTGGTTTCAGAGTCAAGATTCAAAGTGTTTATTGTCATGTGTGCAAAGAAAAAGCTTCTCTCTGTACAATGAAATTCTTTCTCTGCTGTCCACACGCAGATGCCGGTTAACATGTACAAATAGATAAAATAAAAATATCATGAATAAATACATGGAGACAAAAAAAATTAAGTATTAAATAGATTTATGTGCAAAAGAGCTATGAGCTTAATATGCTGGTTTAATTACTTGTTCCATAATAATAACCATTTTCACCTTGCATATTTACCATAGTCACTTTCCAGGGAGTTAAAAAGCTCCTCATCTCCTAAATAATGTATAAATCTTTTCAGTTAAGATTTTTATCTACAGACTTGCACCTTTAGACACTTCTTTGTTTCTCAGGTTTATCCCAGAGTCTCCGAGGTGGCTCATCTCTCAGAACCGTTCCTCCAAAGCTTTGAAGATCACTGAAGCTGTGGCCAGAGAGAACCACAGGACACTGTTCAAGAATACGGAGGTAGGCCGATTAAATAGTTCACTTACAGAACAATTTAAGAGTTTATAGATAGCAATGACTAAAGGAACAATATATTCACCAAATATGTTTATCAGTTTACTGCTGATTTTAGTATTTAATGGAATTTGTTGACAAAGATAAAGAAAATCACCAAAACTATTCTCTAACATTTCATTTCCACTAACAGGAAACATTAAGACCTATTAACTCCTTATTTCTACCATTATTTTATGACACTTTTTAATCCTGCTTTAATCTCACATTTCCATGTTTTTATTTCCCAGTCACTGACTGATGGTGAAGGTGAGTCTACCTCTGCCTCTTTGCTGGACCTAATCAGAACTCCAAACATGAGAAAGCACACCTTCATCCTCATGTTCAACTGGTGAGACTTGCCTGAAATCACACACGTTTTTTTTGCCTACATGCAGTTGATGCTGAACCTCTGTGTTTGTTGTGCACAGGTTCACCAGTGCTGTGGTTTATCAAGGCCTCGTCATGCGCTTGGGGATAGCAGGAGGAAACGTCTACATTGACTTTCTCATTTCTGGCTTGGTGGAATTTCCTGCCGCCTTCCTTATCCTCTTCACCATTGAACGTATTGGCCGGCGTCTCCCATTCGCCACTGCGAATATCGTAGCTGGAGCTTCGTGCTTCATTGCTGCTTTCATTCCTGACAGTGAGTTTTATGCATAGACTGTACAGAAAACACAGACATGGTCACCACCCTGGTACCCATTGGTTATTGACTTCCTGTGTGTATCTCAGGCTTGTTCTGGTTAAAGACAGCGGTTGCCTGTATCGGTCGGTTGGGGATCACCATGGCCTTTGAGATGGTGGTGTTTGTTAACACAGAGCTCTACCCCACATTTGTCAGGTGAGGAAACTAATTATAACCTGCTGAAGTTATAACCAGGAAATTGTGTTTATCTCTCCATCATTTTGACTGAATACAGGAACCTGGCAGTGTCTGTTTGTTCTACTCTGTGTGATGTTGGAGGCATTGTGTCCTCATTCCTGCTGTACAGACTGGCTGCTATCTGGCTGGAACTGCCACTCATCATCTTTGGTGGGTTTATAATGTTTACCAGTAAGCATGTATATGAAAAAAAAAAACGTTAAATACTAGATGAAAGGTGCAAAACCTCATATTTATGTCTTCTCAGGCTGAATTCTTAAGAATGTTAAGGACTGTGCTCTACATTGCCACTAATATATTTTGGAAAAGGATGAATCTACAGACAAAATACGTACAAAAAATATTCTGTATTTTATGTACATAGCTCAACTAATGTGAATGTGCGAGTGAATGTGAGTGCAAATGGTTGTCTGTCCCTGTGTGTTGGCCCTGCGACAGACTGGCGACCTGTCCAGGGTGTACCCCGCCTCTCGCCCTAAGACAGCTGGGATAGGCTCCAGCACCCCCCGTGACCCTGAAAAGGATAAGCGGAAGCGAATGGATGGATGGATGAACTAATGTTAGAGAAATGTATCTATTTTGACATTTGCTTTAAAGGTGTTTACTCTCACCAAATCACATAGATGTTACTAGAATTAAAGAGTACAGATGCAGCTGAACAAGCAGGTTTAGTCTGGATTTCATCTCTTGAGTTTTCCAATTTTAGATAAAGATTCAGCTGTTTGTTATTTATTATATTTATAAGAACGTCCCTCTCCCTCAAATCAAAACAAAACCAAACAAACAAAACCCCTGAAAGCATAATATTACTTTGCCGATGGGTTGCCAGAAAAATACTGATAAAAAATTTTAAAATTAAGATTTGGGGGAAATATGTCAGAGATTTTCCGTATGGGCTGTATAGGATTTCTTCTGTAGAATGTATGTGATAAATAAAACACATTTACATGGATAAAAGCTACACAGTTACCTAATGATATATTCAAACATGCATGTAATGTAATAGTTAGGCTTAAAATGGCAGAAAAGTAGTTTTGTTCATTGTAATTAATTAATAACATATTATATATTTTATCCATATTTAATATAATAAAAATAAATAGCAACTATTACTTTTTTTTTTTTTTTTTTATAAAACTAGTAACTGGGTTTTAAAAGGTAACAAATCAAGTTCATAGATTTACCTTTTCAAAAACATCCATAAAATGTTAATAATGTACTCTTAATAACAGATCCTAACAAGGAAAAACAAATGGATCAGATATAATTTCACAAAGCAGTGACACTATTTATGGAATAAAGTAGTAAGTAGTAATCTAGTAGTAATATAGCATCACTATGTTTCGATTTGCCATATTTGTCCTTAAAAACATTTAAAACTTTTTTAAAAAAGTCTACTGCTGCTGTAAAACCCCTTCATCACTTAATGTGAATTTTTACTTATGTAAAACTACAAAGAAATTACAAAAAATATTTTGGCACTCACAGTGTTGTTGAATTACATCAGTTATAGAATAATGTTCATGCAGGTTTGAGTAATGGTTGTACTGGCTGCTGACTGTGAATGGTCCTTTTTTGTCACCCGACTTTAGCCAGTATTTTTTCGACAACAACTTCAGGATGTTTCCTGAAGCAGTAAACTAGAATTTAACATCTTATAGGTTATTCAAAGGAAGTAATCTGTTAAATTACAAGTTTCAGTTCATTTTATAGAGCCCACTGTCCAGAGTTTGAGCCATCCACACAGTATAATACAATGTTACTAACTGCCTGTGTAACTATTCTTTGGAGTGAATAATTCAAGTAATTCATTAAATGCAATATTTTTAGCTAATGTTTAACTAAAATGCTCAGAGAATGTTTTATACTGATACCAGTTCCTTTAATGCTTTTGTAGGAGCTCCTGAGTGTTTTAAAAAGTGATAATTGTTTATTCATTCGATATTTTATTTATTACAAAGATGTTAAAAGCTTTTTATTTAGTTTTTAATCAACAACAATTTGAGTCAGAAATATATATTTTTACTAGCCTACGTGTGATTATGACACACTAAATTTAAAAAACAGAACAATATCGGAAATTGAAAAGTCTTTAGCTTTTTTTGTAGGAAATAATTAAAATAATTTTGCAATTACACTGACATCATCTGCATCTTGTTTTGGTACAGGCGCTGTGGCAATCATAGCTGGAGGTTTGGTGCTGTTACTTCCTGAAACCAAAGGAGTACCTCTCCCTGAAACCATTGATGATATTGAGTTCCCTAATTGGTAAAATGTCCCAGTTTTTTCAGTCATAACACATTCAGAATCCCGTTTACTGAGTACAGCTAAAGTATTAGTCCAGAGGTCCATATGAAGAGCACTGTGTATAACTTGTTATATTAATGAGTAAAGTAATCCTTCTTCTGAGTTCATATTACTTTTTAAAGGCATTACAATTAGCATTTGTTTTTCATCACTTCTTTTTGTAAAACTTACGTAAAATTCAAAGAAAGTCTGTACTAAAGTTTCATTGTAACTGATAAGGAAACTTATCTCAATAGACATTTACTATGCATTATTTGTGGGTGTAGTGTCAAAATGTTTTCTCTCTCTCAGGAAAAAGCGGAGCCACGAAGAAAATCATCAAATGAAGAATCTTCTGAAGTCTGAAGATCAGATGAAAAACAGGGAAACAACTACTGAATGATTACATTTTATTTCACCCAAACACAAGGAAGTACGTTTTTAATATTTGTATAATTTCCTTGTTTCATTTAAGTATTGTTTTTCCAAATTTCATTCATTGTTCATTGTCCTTCTTTTTTTTAAACCAGTAACATGCGCTGTTTATAGTGTATCCACATCAGTCAGCAGTGCTTGTAATATCAGAGCAGAACAGTGTACATATGTTAAGATCCTCAATAACCACATTGCAGTTTAGTTGGTTTTGATGGTTCTATCTATCCAGTCCACAAACTTAGACACTCGAGCGTAGACGCCAGGTTTCATGGCATTAGCACAGCCCAGACCCCAGGATGTGACACCCTGCAAGACAAACCTGTTTTGCGAATAACACACTAGAGGACCACCGCTGTCACCCTACAAGGAGAAAACACACACATATACATATATTTTACTGTTCAATTCACAGCTGCTTTTGATGCCATTGAGGTTAACTGCTGGCAAAACTAACAGAGAAGAAACAGAGGAATTGTTTGGCCAGTGGCTCATTTAAAAAATATAACAGAAGACTAATTAAGGCATTGGAAATAGCACATCTACTGTATTTGTTGTTGACTATATACATTGAAAAAGTGGGATACTAAGATTTATTTAACACATTTGACTTGAGTCCTTTTACCTTTTAGGCAGGCCAGACAATAAAACAAAATAAAAAAATAAAAAAATAATAAATTAGTAAAATTACAGAATTTACTCTAGACCCCAAAACAGGAACTTTCCTCTTATTTACTTGTTCCTGTTAGTAAATTATGTTGGTGTACTATGAATGGCAATGGGGGTGAGCAGTCTTATTAAATTACAGAAGTTCAGAATTGATACACTCGTTCACATTTTCTATCATTGTCCAGTGGGTTGGGTTTGAGTCTTCTTCAGGACTATCCTGGCCCCCGTGCCTTATGTTTGACACCCCAGAACTAAAGATCACTGATAACATGAGTGTGCCATAAAACACATTCATGTTAATATAATTTTAAAATTGGGTCACTTTTTCCATGTTTAATCAATGCTACAAATAAGTGGAGGTTTAATTCAAACAAGTATCAGAGAAATGTTTAGTCAATATTCCAGTTACTAAAACAACCATCAGGTACTCATTGTCAGCACAGTTCTTTATATCTCAATTTAAATCATCTAAACAACCATCCAAATATTTACTGTTAATATGGAAAATTTACATGCATAACAGATAAAAGAAGTTCAAACATCTGTCTAGTGTTGATTAGATTTTTTTGTGTGTGTGTGATAACAGAGGACTCAAAAAACTTTAACATGTTTGTAAAATCAAATTTTTCCTGGTTTGAATGTTTGATTTGATTTGATTTGATTTTGGTAGCTTTAATTTATCAGTCTGCAATTTTCTAATATTTTAGAATGACTTTTAATTTGTTGTGAGTTTAATAGTTGATTGTTGAAAGAACTTCTAAATCCAAAGTACTCTAACTTTATGAAATCTTTTCTCATGTATGGTGAACTGTTCTACTGTAAACATATTTTAAAAAAAATTGTACCTGGCAGCTGTCTGTTCCTCCTTCGATATTTCCAGCACACATCTCATGATCTTTGACTCTGCCGTTCAGGTATGCTGGGCGATTGCAGACCCTATTCTCAATCACAGGGAAACCAGCTTCCTTAAGGGTGCCGTCACCTCCCGTACCTGCAGACACAATTCTCAGCGGTTATCCTCCTTGTCATTATGATAAGACATGTTTAAACCAGTGGCTGTTGTTTGCATAAAAAAAAAAATACTATTATCAACTTCTTGTATGTTGGTTCTATTGCACTGGTCTTTATGTCTCCTTAAAGGTAATTTTTGTCTTAAAAAAGCTACTTTGTTTGAACAAAGTGGAAAACATTCTATAAATGATTAAACAGCTACAATGTTATGTCCAAGGCACCTGTGCATTGTATTTCAAAGCGACATACAGTATCAGCACCATTCAAGCCAGAGTTTACTCAACATTTGTACATAATAATGATGTGGGGTATAGTTAAAAGATCACAAACTTATTTTTAAAACTAAACATAAAAGAATTGTTTATAAGTTGTCCTGTAAGGTAGGAGTACACAATTATTTCAATCAGAAGATTAAAGTGCTGGTTGGGCTAAGTAAAAACGCTCTGATTAAACAGTGCCACTTTGTGGTGAAAAGCTTTCATTACATCTTGCAGAGGATTTTACAAAACAAGACCTGATTGTATTTCATATTAATCTGCTCAGTGCTGAATTTCTAAAGCTTGTAAATTAGTTTTTTAAGTTTATTATCTATAATGCATTGTGAGTTAGTAAGCAAAAATATGTGATCAAAATTGGTTTAAACAACTTAACCAGACACTTTGCATTGTATTTATGTATTTATTTATACAAATTTATACAAATTGACGAGGAATTCAGATAATTCTCACAAATAACAACAATAGCACACATAAATGTGACCTACCTTGAGTCTCTCCCCATCCAGTAACATAACACTCTGTTCCACTGGGCACTATGTAGTCCTTTTCTGGCAGACAAGCAGGCTGTACTTTGTCGTTTATTAGCACAGGCCTAAAAACGCACACACAACATATATTCATACATTGAGAAGCATCAAATTTCAGTCCAATAACATATGGGGGCCACTATGAAGCATGAAGATGGGGTATTCTTTTCTGACACATAGCAATAGGACCAAATGGTGGACATACGAAGGTAAGAGTGTCCTAGTTATAATATTTACTGTGACATAAAGAGCAAATCAAAAACACATGAACACGTGTAAGTGTAAAAGATGTAGACAGTGTTTTTGCTAGATTTTATGAAGTTTTTAAAATTTTGCGTACATAGAAATCCACTTTTTCTTTTCATTGCCTCAGCACAATGTTGTGCTGTAAGGGGTACTCTTGAGGAAGACTTTGCTGACAGTGTGTTTATGTGTAATTAAATTTTATTTCATGTATTTGTGCAAAGATTTGTACACATTTCACATGTTGCTGATGTGATGCCTCTTGCGCAGTGAGAGACCATCAAATATTTTCTCTATTTCAGGGACAACAGCTGCCAAGCCACAGAGGATATGGGTGGTGAGACAAGATTTGGCCCTCTTCTAAGTCACAACAATATTAGACGGCATTCACAGCTTTGAAGTCTACCCTGGGAAGGCTGTCCAACCACCTGAGCTTCCAAGTGAATGGGCAATGTGGTCCTACATACAAAATTGCACGAATTCTGTGCAAATCCAAAAAATAAAGCAGCCAGTGATGGGATATCTCCAAAGTATGAAGAGAAGGAGAAGATACAGAGACCCACAGTTCCCATTCCAAACTGGGAATGGGTAGCAGGTCCACTAAGTTGCAAAAGTAAAGAAAACAATACACAAAGAAGAAAAAGCAATATGTATATATATAAAGTGGCTTTCAAAAGTATTCGGCCCCCTTGACCTTTTTCCACATTTTGTCACATTACAGCCACAAACATGAATCAATCTTATTGGAATTCCACATGAAAGACCAACACAAAGTGGTGTACACGTGACAAGTGGAACGAATATCATACATGATTCCAAACATTTTTTTTTACAAATAAATAACTGCAAAGTGGGGTGTGCGTAATTATTCAGCCCCCTTTGGTCTGAGTGCAGTCAGTTGCCCATAGACATTGCCTGATGTATGCTAATGACTAAATAGAGTGCACCTGTGTGTAATCTAATGTCAGTACAAATACAGCTGCTCTGTGACAGCCTCAGAGGTTGTCTAAGAGAATATTGGGAGCAGCAACACCATGAAGTCCAAAGAACACACCAGACAGGTCAGGGATAAAGTTATTGAGAAATTTAAAGCAGGCTTAGGCTACAAAAAGATTTCCCAAGCCTTGAACATCCCACGGAGCACTGTTCAAGCGATCATTCAGAAATGGAAGGTGTATGGCACAACTGTAAACCTAATAAGACAAGGCCGTCCACCTAAGCTCACAGGCCAAACAAGGAGAGCGCTGATCAGAAATGCAGCCAAGAGGCCCATGGTGACTCTGGACGAGCTGCAGAGATCTACAGCTCAGGTGGGGGAATCTGTCCATAGGACAACTATTAGTCGTGCACTGCACAAAGTTGGCCTTTATGGAAGAGTGGCAAGAAGAAAGCCATTGTTAACAGAAAACCACAAGAAGTCTCGTTTGCAGTTTGCCTCAAGCCAGGAGGGGGACACAGCAAACATGTGGAAGAAGGTGCTCTGGTCAGATGAGACCAAAATGGAACTTTTTGGCCAAAATGCAAAACGCTATGTGTGGAGGAAAACTAACACTGCACATCACTCTGAACACACCATCCCCACTGTCAAATATGGTGGTGGCAACATCATGCTCTGGGGTGCTTCTCTTCAGCAGGGACAGGGAAGCTGGTCAGAGTTGATGGGAAGATGGATGGAGCCAAATACAGGGCAATCTTGGAAGAAAACCTCTTGGAGTCTGCAAAAGACTTGAGACTGGGGCGGAGGTTCACCTTCCAGCAGGACAACGACCCTAAACATAAAGCCAGGGCAACAATGGAAAGGTTTAAAACAAAACATATCCATGTGTTAGAATGGCCCAGTCAAAGTCCAGATCTAAATCCAATCAAGAATCTGTGGCAAGATCTAAAAACTGCTGTTCACGAACGCTGTCCATCTAATCTGACTGAGCTGGAGCTGTTTTGCAAAGAAGAATGGGCAAGGATTTCAGTCTGTAGATGTGCAAAGCTGGTAGAGACAAACCCTAAAAGACTGGCAGCTGTAATTGCAGCAAAAGGTGGTTCTACAAAGTATTCACTCAGGGGGCTGAATAATTACACACACCCCACTTTGCAGTTATTTATTTGTAAAAAATGTTTGGAATCATGTATGATTTTCGTTCCTCTTCTCACGTGTACACCACTTTGTATTGGTCTTTCACGTGGAATTCCAATCAAATTGATTCATGTTTGTGGCTGTAATGTGGGATGGTAATTCCACTAAGACAAAAAAATATTGCACAGAATAAGGAAAGACTGAGATATTGCACATGTCACATTATGACATTTAATCATTAAATAATCTTGGACTAGTCTGTTTCTACAGTTATGCTTACATGCTTACAGTTATATATGTTGTGTCCAGTGACCAAATTTATGGATGAATTTGACTGATCCAGTTTTCCAATTGCTGTAGTATTTAACACAATTTCTATTTGTAGTTGATCAGGGATAATTAGACCTATACTGACCTCTCTAGTTTGAGCAAAGCAATGTCCGCTCCATTTGGTTCCTTCACTATTTTCTCAAGTCTCCTCTCTTGCTTTGATACCTCATTGGCGAGTTCTGTGTGGACACCCAGGAGTACCTTATAGGATGAAGGGCGGCTTGACCTGTATTGTATAACATGTAGAAACATAGGCACTAATTATTTAGGATTTGAGTTTGCAGAATTTGATTTTAGGTTTCAATGGTGGCTCTCTTCTGACCTCTCAAGGCAGTGAGTAGCAGTCACGACCCACTGAGGATGGATCAGTGTTCCTCCACAAAAATGGGTTCCCGTACTGGTAGAAAAACAGACATTTAGTTCAAAATGTACAGATGAACTGTAACAGCTTGCTTCAAAAAATACAGATATTAAGAGGCAACAATGGTAAAACAGTGAACTGACAAATAAAGAAAATTATCAGACAACTGATATAAATCATCTCTAATTTTCTGCTTCTAAATCTAAGGTTATTGTATTCATCATGCAAGGTACACCATGTTTGGTTAGACACCACATTTCATCTTGTTACCTTGTCCATCAGTAACACTGTGAAGAATCTTGGAGTCATTTTTGACACACTCATTAAACAAATACGTAGGACTGCCTTCCTGCATTTACACAATATCTCTAAAATTAGAAATATCTTGTCTCAGAATGATGGTAAAAAAAACTAGTTCATGTATATAATACTTTTAGTCTGAATTTTAATAATTCATTTTTATTATTAGTCAGACCTAATACCTCAGTAAAAACAAAATCAACTAAACAAAAAACAAGTGAACAAAAAAAAACTTGTGTATATTTTTCGATCAAAATAATTTAAATTTCTGGATAACTCTACATATCTGTTAGGGAAATTCAGAGTATTTTAAAAATGTAACTCTTTGGTGTTATATCCTTACATGGTCCGGAGACTGATTTGCCAGGGCCACGAGTGAGGCTTCGATACACAGCCGCCGACAATACGACCAAAACAGCGTTTTGGTTTGACAACTGGCGTTCCACATTCCAGTCCAGCTGCAAGGTAATGATTTATTGTCATGAATTCTCACAAGCCCAGTGAAGCAAAAAAAGACAAAGTTAGCTTCAAGTTTTGAGGAATTAATTAATAGACAGAAGTCTTAACACCCTTGTCAGCCACAGGAAAATTGAACGGACAAAAAAAAAATTCTGTTGAAACTGAAAGAGTTGACAAGAGTTATTACCAGTGATGGGAATAACGACGTTACTAACAGCATTACTTTTTTCAGCAACGAGTAATCTAACGAATTACTATTTCTATCGTTACAACACTGTTACCGTTACTAACAACAAAATGCAGTGCGGTCGCGTTACTATTTTTCAACAAACAGACGGTTGAAGCTGTGTTCAGCTTACCGCATCTTATATCAGTTGCACGGAAGTAGCAATCTGGGCGCTACAGCTTTAAGCAACTGCGCGCTCCTGCGGACAGCAATCACTTTCTGCTCGACGATCACTTTTTGGTACACCTGGAGCTAAGCAGGTGTTTGACTGAGGAAGAATAAAGTAGTCGTGGTAAGCCAATCACATGACCACTTCAAGATGACAAAGCAACAAGGTGATATATACCTGTTTTTAATTATATTGATAGGCCATGTAAAACCAGAGTCATGATAAATAATATATACTCGGCGTTTTTCCTGAATAGTTTCGTCACATTTACTCTCTAAGCACAGAGCTAGCAAGCACTCTGTGCTTATGACCAAAACAAAACAAAAAAACAAAAAAAAACCCTGCCCTTTTGTGTTGATCGACCAATCAAAAAATGATATGGCAACATGACATTTGGTTGTTTAGGAAGACGGGGCATTTTAGGAGTGACGGCGAGAGAGAGAGAGAGAGAGAGAGAGAGAGAGAAAGAAAGTAGAAAAAGAGAGAGAGCGAGTTTTGAGATGTGAGAGATTTGTGACATTTAGCGTGTTTGGAGTGTGTAGTTAATGTGTTGTCTTGTGTAGTTAGTGTGTAGTGTTGTGGATAGATTTGTGTTGTGTGTCAGAACAATGAGGTGACTGCTGTCTGCAGGTGTCAGGCTGTGATGTTCTCCTTTATAGTGGACAGAATTTACTTTTTAGGAGTGGCACAAATAATTTGTGTGGTATCTTATTGAATGCAGAACGCCTGATTGTTCTGTAAATAGTTTGAAATGGTTATAAAAAAGAGGGTAAAAGCTAAATGGCTGCAAATAACTTGTGGTTTGTGTTAACCCTCTCCAGGCAGACGTTGCAGATTTGCAACAGTTAAGACCTAACAACCTGATTACCCCACATACATATTTTATGAGTTTTTTTACTCAGAAGTACCACTGCAGGACAGGAAACTGTGACGGCCTCAGAGGTTGTCTAAGAGAATATTGGGAGCAACAACACCATGAAGTCCAAAGAACACACCAGACAGGTCAGGGATAAAGTTATTGAGAAATTTAAAGCTTAGGCTACAAAAAGATTTCCCAAGCCTTGAACATCCCACGGAGCACTGTTCAAGCGATCATTCAGAAATGGAAGGAGTATGGCACAACTGTAAACCTACCAAGACAAGGCCGTCCACCTAAGCTCACAGGCCGAACAAGGAGAGCGCTGATCGGAAATGCAGCCAGAGGCCCATGGTGACTCTGGACGAGCTGCAGAGATCTACAGCTCAGGTGGGGGAATCTGTCCATAGGACAACTATTAGTCGTGCACTGCACAAAGTTGGCCTTTATGGAAGAGTGGCAAGAAGAAAGCCATTGTTAACAGAAAACCACAAAAAGTCCTGTTTGCAGTTTGCCACAAGCCATGTGGGGGACACAGCAAACATGTGGAAGAAGGTGCTCTGGTCAGATGAGACCAAAATGGAACTTTTTGGCCAAAATGCAAAACGCTATGTGTGGAGGAAAACTAACACTGCACATCACTCTGAACACACCATCCCCACTGTCAAATATGGTGGTGGCAACATCATGCTCTGGGGTGCTTCTCTTCAGCAGGGACAGGGAAGCTGGTCAGAGTTGATGGGAAGATGGATGGAGCCAAATACAGGGCAATCTTGGAAGAAAACCTCTTGGAGTCTGCAAAAGACTTGAGACTGGGGCGGAGGTTCACCTTCCAGCAGGACAACGACCCTAAACATAAAGCCAGGGCAACAATGGAAAGGTTTAAAACAAAACATATCCATGTGTTAGAATGGCCCAGTCAAAGTCCTAAATCCAATCGAGAATCTATGGCAAGATCTGAAAACTGCTGTTCACAAACGCTGTCCATCTAATCTGACTGAGCTGGAGCTGTTTTGCAAAGAAGAATGGGCAAGAATTTCAGTCTCTAGATGTGCAAAGCTGGTAGAGACATACCCTAAAAGACTGGCAGCTGTAATTGCAGCAAAAGGTGGTTCTACAAAGTATTGACTCAGGGGGCTGAATAATTACACACACCCCACTTTGCAGTTATTTATTTGTAAAAAATGTTTGGAATCATGTAAGATATTCGTTCCACTTCTCACGTGTACACCACTTTGTGTTGGTCTTTCACGTGGAATTCCAATAAGATTGATTCATGTTTGTGGCTGTAATGTGACAAAATGTGGAAAAGTTCAAGGGGGCCGAATACTTTTGAAAGCCACTGTATGTGCGTGTATGTTTGCAGGTGCATGTATAACTTGTACATATCTTCCTTATGTAAATGTAAATTTGTCTGTTATTGTGTAAATACTTACGCTATTGTGTACTCCACACACATGGAGAGATGCCAAACTGCCTTTCATTGTTCTTGTAACAGTGACCATAAAAAGCTATTCTATTCTAACTTGGCCAACACTGGTTATCACTGCAGTCTGCAGTTGTGACTGAGCAACTGTAGAGTCACAGTGATGGAGTATTATTGCGAATACAAATAAAATATACTGAATATACAAACCACAGTCGGAGATCTGGCAGTAATCCCATTTTTTGTTTCTGTCTGTAGTGTAGCACCATGGTCCATTCACATCACCGTCTGGGTTTCTGCAGCTCTGAGAGTGGACAGAGGGGGAGAGTTAGATGGCTAGAGAAAAAAACAAAGAGTTCTGCCCTTTCCCCAAAGTGTTTATATAGCAACACCCACACACTTACATTGCCTTCCAGACCTTTGTTGGCGTGAGTCTCTGGAGTGAAGCTGCTGTGTTCGTGAGGAGTCTGAGCGCTCCACGCCTGGCAGGTCACACCCAGCACAGTAACAGAAGTTGGACCTCGGTATGTTTCTCCATTTCCAGTCTTGCAGTCTAAAACAGCAGCAGAGAACCAGGAAAAGTGAAAGAACTGACAAAAAAACTGACAAGCAAGCAAAATGTTGGCAAATCCACATTTTTAAAAAAGTTGATTTACCTCTTTCTGCTGGTGTCTGGGTGTTAGTGGAGGGCTCCTGTGGTTGAGGACGAGTGGTTCCTGAAGGTTTTGTAGGGCATTTCTCCAAGTTGCAGTACTCCCAGCGAACTGTGGGGTCTGTAGTGTAACACCAAGGAGCTTGATCTCCATCAGGGTTCCTGCACCAATTTCTACTGAGGTCTCTGTTGAAAGGTAGATCTGGAACATTAGGATATCGACCCACAAAACAACATACTTTTTTTCTCCTGGAGTCAAACCTCAGGAGGACTATAAATCTCTGCTGGCTCATTTATCATATAACAAATCAACTGGCACATCATGCTTAGAACAAATATTAGCCTTTGTAGCCTTTCTAGCTGCTACTTTTTTTTTACGAGTATTTGTCATCAGTATATTTTGACCTACAACACCGTAGGTGTTCAGAACAGTTTTGTCTATGGTTCTTAAGTAAGTTGAAGAAAAAAAGTTATAAAATTAAAGATAAACAGAACAAAATGATTTGCAAAAATGAATCCCAATCCAGATAAGTTCAATATTTTATTTATAATAGGACATAGAAAACACACTGAATATTTAAACTGAGACATTTTTCTATTTCGTGAAACAAAACAACTCACTTCAAATGTATCAGGACCAACATGGAAAAGCAAGTGGTAGAAATTGTGGCACAACTTAAGGATAATATTCCTTGAGTAAAATTGTGAAGACTTTCAATATTTCATCATCTATAGTAGATAACATTATCAAAATATTTAGAGAATCTGGAGAATCCCTGTTTATAAAAGGCAAGGCCAGATAAGGGACCTCCCGGCTTGTTATCAGCACTCAGTTCAAAGGCCTGCATTTCTGATGGTGTCGGGGTAAATCAGTGCCTATGGAATTGGCACCTTGCACATCTGGAAAGGAGAGATTTCACCAACATTTTGTGCATCAAGAAATGAAGACTTTGCCAAAGAAGACCCAGGGCTATTGAGTAGCTAGAATCCTTAGCATTCCTCTCCCAAAAGTCCAAGTAAAGTACAATAATTAATCTCTAGACAAATTGTGGATTGTTTTGTCATTATGCAGTAGGCTTCTCAAAAATGTTAGGACGCTCTTCTGCATGTATAGAATTCTGCTGTGTATAAAATGTATTTGATCCTTACGCATTTGGGAAGGCCTCTGGAGTTTTTTCATGTCTGTGAGGAGTCATGGAGCTCCATCTCTGACATTTTTTCCCACTGATGGTCTCTGATGTTATGCCCCGATAACTGAAACCATTCCCTTCATAGCAGTTTTCTGCATCTGGGGGGATCACTGGATCATCTGCAGCAAAAGGTAAAGAAAGGAAGAACATTCCTGGCTACATTTTGAGAAGATGAAGCTGACTTTAAAAGAAGGAATAAGTTGACTAATATTATACCTGGTGCAGCTTCATTCCCACACCGTGTCACATTGCAGTACTCCCAGCGAGTGTCAGGGTCAGTTGTGTAGCACCAGGGCCTCCTTTCATTGTCAGGGTTGCGACAGTAGTTATTGTCTAGACCTCTGACAAAGATAAACACAGAAAAACACAAAAATGCGTGATCATCTTTCAGATTTCATGTGATACTTTTACCAGGGTCCTTAAAACCAAAAACAGGTTATTGAGTAAGAGTCAACAATAGACATTCTTCTTTTTTTTCTTTTTAGTACAAGCACAGTGGTCATACTCCATAGTTCTGAGTATTGTGCTGAGTGCTGAGTATTTGATATACAGGATGACTGTTCCTCTCTCAGCAGCATGCTTTCTGTAGCAACATCCCATTTACAGTGCTCTTTCACAGCATGAAGCCATACTGCTGCTGACTGAACCTCGACTCTCTTTTCCTAACCTAGCACTTTCCCATAGCTTCATGAAATGGCTGATCAACCTTGCACCACTCCAGCTGCTACAGCTCTGCCCATAGTCCTTGTTCTTAAAAATTAGTACCAGTAAACATCTTCTCCATTCCTCAGGCATCATTTTACTCTCGATCATTTGAGTTAAACAATCTGGTTAAAAACTAATCTGCCTTCTCACCCTAGGCCTCTCCATACCTCAATAGATATCTGGACTAAATGCCTTTCCACTCTTTATCCTCTTTCATAGCTGCCTTCATTTCTTTGTTTCTATTTCTCTGCACTTCCTTATTCACTTACTGCCCTCTTCTCTCTCATTTTCTACCTTTATCATGTGGATCATGAAGTTCTACAATAGATCTAAAAGCTATTAATGAAAAAGTTGAACTGTGCCACTAATATTTTGTTTACCATATTAAATCACTAAAGGCTGACACTGGTTTCAGGTTTAGCTCTTACTTGCAGGGATAGTTTTGTGGAGTTCGGTTGTGTATTTGTGGTGTCTGAGCCGACCAGCTCTGGCACGTTTTGCCAGTCTCCGTAACAGCAATTGTTCCTCGGTATGCTAAACCTTCATTGGTGACACAGTCCACCTCTGGGATGATGGTGGGAGGTTCAGTAGCTGAGAAAAGAAGACAAGATGGATTGTATAGAGAAGTCATAAAAAAAGATGTCAAACATCTGCACTCTCTTTATTATCTGTAAAAAGCATGTTTTAAACTCGATTCTGAAAGATGCTATAAAAACTGTTTATTGTTTTTACATATTTAAATTCTTTTTCTGTTATATTTCCACTGACTTGTACTTTTAAAGCTGGTGGGTTCTTGCAGTGGGTGATGTTGCTTTGAGCAGAAATATTCATTCAACATGGATTTTGAATGCTTTGTTTACATTGTTGTCTAGAAACTGCAGGTGCATTTGAGGTTTACATCAAAGAAGGAAACCCCTATTAAATGGTGGAAATTTCAGTTGTATTTAAATTGATTTTCTGAAATAAATGAAACGAATATGAAATTAATATTGAGCCAGTTTTGATTGGTTCTGTACAGGAAATGGGATTAAACAGGCATTCCCCTAGGTATACAACAGGGTACGCAGTGCATTATGTTGATTGTTAAGAGAAATAATTTGTCAATCACATGGCAGCAACACAAAGCATTTAAGCATACAGATATGACCAGTGTGACCTACTGAAGTTCAAACTAATGATCAAACTTTTTTTTTTCTGAACATGTCGATCTCCTTATGATCACAGTGTACACTTCTTATCATGGTTGCTTCCAGCAAGATAACACACCATGTTACAAAGCTCAAATAATTACAGACTGGTTTCTTAAAGCTAATAAGGAGTTAGCTACATAAATGGCCTCAACAGCTATCAAATGTCAATGCAATAGAGACCTGTGGGGTCTGGCAACAAACATCAGTGGTGCACCAAATTTTCCAATATTGTGAAATTCTTATCCTCATTAAACGTGAGGACTTACTGCAGCGCGGAATGGAGCAGAAGTCCCACCGTTTGGATGAGCTAGTGGTGAAGCACCATGGTCGGGGATCTCCATCTGGGTTTCTGCAGTAGTTCTCCTCCAGATACTTTAGTGGAAGACTCAACAAAGCATAAATAGAAGTATTTAAGCTTTAGCGTAGCTTCTGGAAAATGTTTTCAATGTCCACAACAAGCTCACTGAAGTGTTGCTCATGTTGTCTTACGTGCTAGGATTGTAGCCATGGTTGTGAGGTTTCTGGGAGTCCCAGCGTTGGCAGGTGAAGCCATTTTCAGTGGTGGAGATTTTTCCTCTGTAATTCTCACCATTGCAGACCATACATTCCTCTGTGAAGGAAAAACACTGATTTATCTGAAATATCATAGCATGATAATTACCGTTCTTCCATATTGCATATCAGTATTTCAGAACATTGTGTAGTGCCTAGATTGCACATATTAGCTACATTAGATAATTTAAAAACCAAATGGCGATTGTTGAAAGAGAAATGGCTGCTAGAGGACAATTAGACATGTATGTTGGCGAAATAAAACAAAACAAAACAAACACAGAGATTTATTAATCTTACCAGAGCAGCTGGGTACGTTGCAGTGCTCCCAGCGGGTGTTAGCATCAGTAGTGTAACACCACGGTCCATTGCTGTCCCCATCAGGGTTTCTGCAGAAATTGGAGTCCAGATCTGCTAGTGGGTTGCTCTGCGGCATGAAACTGCAGCAGAAACATTATGAAACGTTTTAACAAAGGCATAAAAGGATATGAAATGATGATGCAAAATCAACCGCAAACACACACTTTGGCCTGTGTGGGTAGTTTGAGTCCCATCTTTGACAGATCTTTCCTGAGTTTGTTCTGGACTTTGTTCCTCTGTAATCTCTTCCTATTCCATTTACACACTCCAGAAGATATGCTAGAAAAGAAAAGAAAAGACTAGAAATAGATTTATTGATGTTTATCACGCATTATCTATAGTAAAAAATTTATCTGATCTGAGTTCTGTGATGTTTTATGAAACTAAATTAAATTACAGCAGTGTTTAACTTTCAGTCCTCTACTGTGTTTATAACATTAACTACAATGTCAACAAAAAGCATTGGAAACAAAAAACATGTAAACTAGAATAGACTAGTCACTGTAGCTGACAGAAAGGACAACATGAAAACAGAAGCTTTAGTGTTAGTTTTAGTCATAGAGAAAAATTTGGATCATTACCATTTTTTTCATATAAAGCTGTGCTGCTTCTGCGAAAGACACTGTCTGTTTTAGAGTTTGCTGCTGTTGTCAAACACTCTTGGTCCTTTTCATTATAGACAAAAGACCTGTGAGGAAAAAAATGAGGTGTTGTTTGATTCCTTGCAAGTTGCTATACAAATCTAAGTTAAGTACACATTAGGAGTTGAGGTGGCCACTGGAACATACATGGACAAGGATTGATAACATGGTATTAATAGAAAGCTATTAATACCATGCTATTAAAGCTATATTACTACAAGAGAAGCTGTTATCAAAGCTTGAGATCCAGAGTCTACAGTACAATGGGAAAAGCAGTGAGCAGTATGGAAATATTGAGCCAACCCTCGTAGAAGAGAGCAGTGAATCCAAACTAAATGTTGCCCAGCCACCTGCAACGGCAGATGCATCTACTGAAATGAGAAAATATGTAGCCAAGGTAGCCACCCAAGCAAAAGCACGAGTCTCCTGGTTAACAGTCCCATCAGAGGAGATGCTTGCAGATGTGATGTTATGACATTGCTTTATACCCCATCCCCACCATCAGCATCACTGATTATGGGGATGATGAGCTCATATACACTGCCACAGTAATCTTAGAAGCACCTGCATAAAAGATCAAGGATGCAAGTAGAGGAAGTCTCCAGTGGAGAAAAAAAAGAAGCCAATACAGGACGTACTCCCAACTACAAGAGAATAACAACATGGGCCAGACCCACCCAGAGTTGAAACTGAACAATACTGAAAAAACATCTGTGAGAAAGAGGTGCCACACCACACCAATGCCAAGTGGCTGGTGGACCTACAGTAACACCAGACCACAGCAACCTTCCACAGACATACGGAAGCTCCTCTCAAGCATCATAGCAACTAAACTGAGTAGAAACATGAGTCAATACACAAGAATAGCTCAGAAAGGCATTGGAAATACAACAGACAGCAGAAGCATCAGCTCCTGGTCTATAGAGCTACAACACAGGACTTTACAACTACGCAGACCACCCTGAACGCCGCCTGGATTGACAACCTACAAACTCAATTCTTCACACAACCATATTAGAGTGCCTGCACTGTACAAGGCATAATGGTAGGAATAAGATCCCAGTCAAAAACACATACGGCTTACTGGTCATCAGATCCCCAGTGTGAAAAATACACTGGCCACACAAGGCAATAGATGCAGCTGATGTCGAGAAACAAAAACTCCACGCAGTGCATGGGGGTGTCCACCTTGCATTGTGAGGCACCTTCAGGTTCTACAAGCAGTGGAAAGAGTGTAAGGATCAATGAGTTTCAGAGCCACAACCTGAATCATGGAGCATCCACAAATACAGCTGAAGATAGATGATGATGAGGAACAGTTGTGATAGATGTGGCAATACCAGTGCAGAGCAACATCAGGGAGAAGAAGCACAAGAAAACTGAAAACCACCAGGAGCTAAAGGAACAACTGGAGCAGATGTGGAGGGTAAAATGCGGCCCTATGGATAATGGCAGGAGTAGGAGCTAAAACTGGGAAAAAAAATGTATTTGCATATACATAACATTCTATATATGTGCAGCATTTTGATCCACAGAACGAAATGAGATGTGAACTTACTTGCATGTGAAAGATGTTTCGGTGTCACATTTGGTGGCACACTCAGCCACAGTGTTAACTGAATACGCTCGTTTATTCAGTGAGATAATCCATGCACCTTCAGTTTTGGAGTAGCCTTCCACGTCATTGCCACCAACTGCAATCAATCACATCCAAAAACCCCCCCCAATCATTTATCAATGTTTTCTTTGTTGTGTGGCTCAAAGATGAGTAAAACTTGACTTCACATTTCGTTTTTTAAAATATAAAACAAAAGAATCTATCTATTATATTATATTCAATTTGTATCTCGATGATCTTTCTGTTGTGTAAAATGAATGTAAGACTGCATGTATGGTGGGTAACCTTCTTATTAATCATTTAATGTATACTGATGATTTGGCCCATTTTGTTTCCCTACAGTGCTGGTTTTGTCATGGTCTTCGTGCCTGCCCGGTCGGCCCCACAAGGCTACATTTGCTGTTTCTGTTCTCTCCCTCTCTGCCTGGGCGGAGCTCACTGTGGGCTCCTGCCCTTGGCACACACACCTGACAACAATCACCTGTCATCACCGGGAGCACTATTTGAGGCTGGAACACAGATCCTCTCGTCGCTGGATGATTGTACTACTGACGTTAGTGTTCTCACAGCTCCTGTGGACTTGTGCTTCATAATTCATAATTCGTGATTTGTGATTAGTTGGTGACTTTCCTTCTCTTCTGCCTCAGATCTTCCCCCCCCCCCCCGGACCTGCGACCTCCCTGCCGTGTGAACGTGTGTGAGTGTGAGCAAAGAAGACGTGAGCGAGTGTGAGAGAGCTACCCTGTGATTCCCCGGAGTTTTGGATCCCTTCACTGTACATATATTGCACTGGCACTGTAAATAAACTACACCTTGGAGACATCTAACCGCTCTGCGTTTGAGTCCCTGTAACCAGATCGTGACAGGTTTGAAGCAGGGACTTAGAGTGTGTGCTAGTTATAGTCCCCAGTATAATACTGCTTTTAACCCTAAAAAGAGTGAGTTATTGTGATTGCTACAACACCGTCTGTGATGATGATGTGAACTTAAAACAGTGTTTTAAGTTGCACATGTAAGCTAATAATAACAACAACTATTATTATTATTATTATTAAGATACAACAAAATAATATATTTTAAAAAACCTTTTTGTGTATTCAGTTATTATTCAGTCAGGTCTTTGGGATTTAAGCTTTTTCACTGTCATAGGCTGTAGGCAGTGGACTCTGGAGTCATAGAAATGTTAGCTAGACTTACATGTATAAAGGAGTAAAAGGAAAAAATATAATCATTCTGTTGGACACATAAATTAAATCTTTGCCTATTAACTCATTAAACTAACATAAAAATGAATGCAGTACACTTAGGAACACATTTTAGGAAATCTGCTAAATTTGGGAAATTAGCAATAACACAAGGAAACATAAGGGTGGAAGAGAACAAAACCAGCATCTCGAAAGCTCAACATTTCTTATTTGTTAGATCAATATAAAACCCAAAGTGCAAGTCACCTTTAGACTCCCACATCAAGAGTGCTATTGGACTTATCGTCTGTTGCTATTAGATACATTTCATTACAAATCTAGCAGTTCTCATAACAGCAAAATACAAATGCTGTCAGACTTAATTTTAGATAAAGGTTTTGGTTTTTTTTTCCACCTTGTGCAGCAGCTAAATAATATTAATACTAAACAGTGATCTAACATGACTAACTGTCCTTTTTGTTATGTACCCAAATGTTATATTTTAAAAGAGAGTATATATTCATTGTCAATAAGCAGGTTTTGTCCAGTCAGTCAGTCAAGGTTGCTGATTAGAGGGTTTATCGGGAAATCGTGTAGCCAAACAATCCATTTTACGTCATCTGACTAAAAGGAACCAGTGTACAGGCTACAAAATTATTACAAAGTCATCCTTGACACTAATTACACAACTTTTTGAGTCTTTATAAACTAAATTACACAGAATTACCTGCAATTACTTTAATGTAAACTTACATTTATCAAATTCAATTAATTATTCAAGTCTTGAACAACAGTATAGCTTTGAATGTGCTGATGTGGTCTGTCACGACCTGTTTAGACCAACAAGTTTTCCATTATTTAAACTAAATGTAAACCAAAATGTAAATGTAAAAAACAACAACTTCATTGCACTGCCTGATCTTATTCCAAAAACCCACATTTAAACAAATTCTGTATTAATTTGGATTAGACCTGCTTTAACTAATGAGGATATATTTTTCTACTTTGGCTGAGTTATTTTTATTCTTCGTCATCTGAAAGAGGAAAAAGTGCTAGTCAGTCATTGTCCTGTGCTGTAAGGGTTTAGACCTCAAACCCTTGTTTATCTTTTAAATGTAAGAAAACAGAGCTAAACAAATAACAAGAAAAATCATCTTTACATGCCCTATAGTAGTTGTACTACTTACCAGTGGAGATCAAGGCTCCCAGGAGGAAAGCTGCTGTGTACAGGCCCATGGTGAGACCCAAAAACTAGCAGTTCATCATCGACTAACTCAAAGAGACACCTTGTGGTATATTATTGGGCTTCTTTTAGCATGTCGGGGGGAAAAATAGGGCAATTCAATTACTTGTTAATCATTGTCCCAACAAGGACAGCAAAAGAGCTGCTGGTCAAAATCCTTGTTTATGAGCACAAGCAAAATCATTGCATCACAAAGAAAAGCACAGCATTTCATTCTCAATTATGTTGCATATTGTTAATTTTTTTTAGCTGCAATTAATTTCCAGTTTTATTTAATTATTAAACCACATCAATTAGAGAGTGGAGAGAGAACTTTGAAGGTTTATCTGTTGTTGGATGGAATGATCAGCCTTCTGCCAATCACATAATGTTTAAAAAAACTACCCCTAAACTCTGACTTATTTAGATATCATGTGAGGGTTTGTGTCTTCTTTTGTATTCCAATTATGCTCTTTGTTTTAAGCATAGCATTACTTAAGCTTTGAATTAGAGCAATAACAATTTTAATTCAGTTTAATTCAGTTAGTTCACAGAGTGGATTTGCTCATTGCAGTTTAGTTTTCATTATTGAGAATGTTTACTTTTATTTTTGGTTTAGTCTTTAGTAGTTTGAGTTAATCTATATGTTTTTATTAAGTTAATATTAATAACGAGTTGTCAGGAGCAAAACTAATCACTTTCTGAAGGCAGGTCGTTCACACTTAACTAGATAACCCAGTCTAAATGAAGCATCAGTACCAAGTAATTCTTCATGTGTTTGCAAACTGAGGAACAAAGACATTTGTGACACATTTATTATAGTTTCATAATCAAACAATATTGCTAAAATTATCTCTCATTTTTAAAATTATCCTTCAATTTTTAATTCACTCAGCAATACTTCCTTTTTGGTTTTCTGCAATAGGTTTTAGTTGAATAATGAAAGTCATCTAAAATTATAAATCCTGTTTGTGTTTGTTAATGAAAAAAGATAGCAGAATGTTCATTCTACAGGTAAATAATATGTGATCTAGATACAATGAAATCAATATCAGTGGTTAATCTTCAGCTAAAATGGACCAATGCCCCTCCACTGCAAACACTGGATTACCAAACAACCTACTCTAGACAGATCAGTGTACGACAAGAACACGTGTTCAATTTTACTTCATTAAGAAATATAATTATTCTTGTATTTTAGAGCATTTTTAGTCAAATTCGGAATATGGTTGCAAGAACAAGTAAATAACTCCTTAAAATGTGATCGGATCTTCATCTAAATCTCATTTGAGCAAAAACGATTTAACTAAAATACAATCCAGTTCCAAAAAGCTGTGAAAACTGTAAATGAAAACAGAACTTAATAATTTTAAATCACTGAATGAACCCATAATGTATTAACTGTTACTGTACTTTTATTACAAGTGTTATACTGTAAAGGCAACAGGCTGTACTCTGCTTCACCTCCTGTGCAGAGTATTAACATTCAGGGTATAAAAAACATATCAAACGTTTAAACTGAGTCCTTGTACTGTTTCATGAACAATAACTATTTAAAAAAACGTTGGACTGGAAGTTGCTGTAAAACTAAGTGTTACTAAAAAGAAACAGCTGTAGAACATTTTGTTACTAGTTATTTTCTAACTAGTTAAGTAACAGCTCAGTAACATGGTTGGGTATAAAAAGCTCACAGTAAAGAGGCAGAGTTCCCCTAAAGTAAAGATGGGCAATTGATTAGTGATGGTAAGTTTGATTCTTTTGACTGAATATAGTTTGAATGAGTCACTCACCAAAGTGAATCGTGTTTTTTGAGTCATTTGAGTCACTGAGTCAGTTGCCCAGAGAGTGCAAAAAATGTACATTTTCACTCAAACTTAATTTGTTTCTCTTTTCATGTATATCCTACTGCTAAGATGAGTGACTGCAAAAGAAAAACAACTGTTTTATATTTTATTTTTTTTATATATGTCCACTGAGCTGTGAGCCAGGGGGCGGTAAAGCGCCTTAACATTGGTTGCCAACCAAGAAGAAGAACCTGTGAGCCAGTAGGGAGGGGACGAGATTCGTTCCTGCTATGCTTTATAACAGGAAGGGAGGGGGGGGGGGGGGGGGGGGGTGAGTCCTGAGCAAGGAATGTAGAAAACATGGACGATGCGACAGCTCCCCAAAAATGAAGCCAAAACGTCTCTATTGCTCCCTAGTGTCTGGCTGCAGTATAGGTCATAAACCCTGCCTCCTCCATGTTAGTGGATGGGACTGGGGTCAGACTAAAATAAATTAATTCTCCTCAGATAATTTTTTTTCCCAAAGATTCTTTCTTTTGTTATCAATAGTTCTCATGATGGTGCTTTATGTCCAAGGAGTCTCCTTTCCCATCCATCCATCCATCTTCATCCGCTTTATCCGAGGCCGGGTCGCGGGGGCAGCAGCCTAAGCAAAGAGGCCCAGACCTCCCTCTCCCCAGCCACCTCCTCCAGCTTATCCGGGGGAACACCAAGGCGTTCCCAGGCCAGCCGAGAGATATAATCTCTCCAGCGTGTCCTGGGTCTGCCCCGGGGCCTCCTCCCGGTGGGACATGCCTGGAACACCTCACCCAGGAGGCGCCCAGGGGGCATCCTTGTCAGATGCCCGAACCACCTCAGCTGGCTCCTTTCGATGTGGAGCAGCAGCTGCTCTACTCTGAGCCCCTCCCGGATGGCCGAACTTCTCACCCTATCTCTAAGGGAGAGGCCAGCCACCCTTCGGAGGAAGCTCATTTCTGCCGCTTGTATCTGCGATCTCGTTCTTTCGGTCACTACCCACAGCTCGTGGCCATAGGTGAGGGTAGGGACGTAGATCGACCAGTAAATCGAGAGCTTCGCTTTTACACTCAGCTCCCTCTTCACCACGACGGACTGGTGCAGCGTCTGCATTACTGCAGCTGCAGCCCCAATCCGTCTGTCGATCTCCGGCTCCCTTCTCCCATCACTCGCGAACAAGACCCCGAGATACTTGAACTCCTCCACTTGGGGCAGGAACTCATCCCCGACCCGGAGTGGGCACCCCACCCTTTTCCGGCTGAGAACCATGGCCTCAGATTTGGAGGTGCTGATCCTCATTCCCGCTGCTTCACACTCGGCTGCGAACCGTTCCAGTGCGAGCTGGAGGCCCTCACCCGATGAAGCCAACAAAACCACATCATCCGCAAAAATCAGAGATGAGATTCTGAGGCCACCAAAGCGAAAGCCCTCCGCCACTTGGCTGCGCCTAGAAATCCTGTCCATAAAAATTATGAACAGAACCGGAGACAAAGGGCAGCCCTGGCGGAGCCCATCACCCACCGGGAACGAGTCCGACTTATTGCCGGCAATGCGAAGCAAGCTCTTGCAACGGTTGTATAGGGATCGAATCCCGTAGCAATGGGACAGACACCCCATACTCCCGCAACACCTCCCCACAGGACACCCCGAGGGACACGGTCGAATGCCTTCTCCAAGTCCACAAAACACATGTAGACTGGTTGGGCAAACTCCCATGCACCCTCAAGTATCCTCGAGAGGATAAAGAGCTGGTCCAGTGTTCCGCAACCAGGACGAAAACCGCATTGTTCCTCCTGTATCCGAGGTTCGACTAGCGGATGAACTCTCCTTTCCAGCACCCTGGCATAGACTTTCCCAGGGAGGCTGAGGAGTGTGATCCCCCTGTAGTTGGAACACACCCTCCGGTCCCCCTTCTTAAAGATGGGGACCACCACCCCGGTCTGCCAGTCCACAGGTACTGCCCCTGATCACCACGCAACATTGCAGAGGCGTGTCAACCAGGACAGCCCTACAACGTCCAGAGCCTTCAGGAACTCGGGGCGGACCTCATCAACACCAGGGGCTCTGCCACCAAGGAGTTGTTTAACTGCCTCAGTGACCTCGCCCCCGGAAATTGGCGGGTCATTCCCCTCATCCCCAGACTCTGCTTCCTCCTCGGAAGACGTGTCAGTGGGATTAAGGAGGTCCTCGAAGTATTCCTTCCACCGCCTGACAATTTTCTCAGTCGACGTCAGCAGTGCTCCGCCAGCACTATACACAGTGCAGGTAGAGCACCGCTTTCCCCTCCTGAGACGCCTGACGGTTTGCCAGAATCTCTTCGAGGCAGTCCGAAAGTCTTTTTCCATGGCCTCTCCGAACTCCTCCCACACCCGAGTTTTTGCTTCAGCCACTGCCCGAGCTGCATTCCGCTTGGCCTGTCGATACCTGTCGGCTGCCTCCGGAGTCGCACAGCCTAACCAAGCCCGATAGGACTCCTTCTTCAGCCTGGTGGCTCCCTTCACCTCTGGTGTCCACCATTTGGTTCGGGGATTACCACCACGGCAGGCACCAACCACCTTGCGGCCGCAGCTCAGTGCAGCAGCTTCGGCAATGGAGACGCTGAACATGGTCCATTCGGACTCAATGTCCCCAGTCTCCCTCGGAATGCTGTTGAAGCTCTGCCGGAGGTGTGCGTTGAAGATCTCGCGGACTGGGGCCTCTGCTAGACGTTCCCAGCACACCCTCACTACGCGTTTAGGTGCACCAGGTCTGTCCAGCGTCCTCCCCCGCCACCTGATCCAACTCACCACCAGGTGGTGATCAGTTGACAGCTCAGCCCCTCTCTTTACCCGAGTGTCCAGAACATATGGTCGCAGGTCTGGTGATACGATTACAAAATCGATCATCGACCTACGGCCTAGAGCGTCCTGGTGCCACGTGCACTTATGGACACTCTTATGTTCGAACAGGGTGTTCGTTATGGCCAAACTGTGATTAGCACAGAAGTCCAATAACAAAGCACCGCTCGGGTTCAGATCAGGGAGGCCGTTCCTCCCAATCACGCCCCTCCAGGTCTCGCTGTCGTTACCCACGTGAGCATTGAAGTCTCCCAGCAGGAAAACAGAGTCTCCAGGTGGAGCACCTTCCAGCACCCCCCCCCCCCCAGGGACTCTAAGAAGGCTGGGTATTCCGAACTGCCACTCGGCGCATAAGCGCAGATGACAGTCAGGACCCGTTCCCCGACCCTAAGGCGCAGGGAACAAACCCTCTCGTCCACCGGGAAAAACCCCAACGTACCGGCAGCAAGCCGAGGGGATATTAGAATACCCACCCCAGCCCGCCGCCTCTCACCAGGGGCAACTCCAGACTGAGACAGAGTCCAGCCCCTCTCCAGGAGACTGGTTCCAGAGCCCAAGCCATGCGTAGAGGTGAGCCCGACTATATCTAGCCGGTACCTCTCAACCTCACGCACTAACTCAGGCTCCTTCCCCACCAGAGAGGTGACATTCCATGTCCCTATTGCCAGTCTTGGCAGCCGGGGGTCAGTCCGCCAGGGCCTCCGCTCCTGGCCGCCACCCGGCACACAATGCACCCGACCCCTATGGCGCCTCCTGCGGGTGGTGGGCCTGCGGGAGGATGGGCCCATGTCTCCTCTTCGGGTTGTGCCCGGCCGGGCCCCATGGACTAAGGCCACCAGACGCTCGCCCTCGGGCACCCTCCCCGGGCCTGGCTCCAGGGCGGGGCCCCGGTAACCCTATCCCGGGCAGGGTAAACTGTTCCCTCGATATTCTTTTCATAAGGGTCTTCTGAATCGCTCTTTGTCTGGTCCCTCACCCAGGACCAATTTGCCATGGGAGACCCTACCAGGGGGCAAAAGCCCCCAGACAACATAGCCCCTGGGATCCCTGGGACACACAAACCCCTCCACCACGATAAGGTAGTGATTCAAGGAGGAGGTCTCCTTTCCCATGAATTTGATTCTAATTCCTGCCGCGGTGATGTTAAATTGGGGTGAAACGTCATCATAGCAACTTTGACTGACAGCTGCAGTCACAGAGAAACAGAGTACCTCTGTTCGGGAATACAGATAGAGCGTAGGCTCTGAGAGGAGGGCCAGCGTTTACTTTTCGGAAACACGCCTGACTGTTTTACCCTGACAGCCTGAGGTGTTCTTCGGTAAACTGGACTACCCGACAAAAGGACCCGCTGCACTTTTTTGGTAAAGCTTTGGTACTACACGATGCACCACGCACTGTGCGATTTTTTTCAGTCGCGTTAATCAGCTTCTGCTCAAACTGCACGATTGACTCGCAGAGGTTATAAGTTCGTAGGTCACGATGCAGGATCTCACACTATACGGCCCGATGCTCTGATGTGACCCGAGTGCTCACACTGTGCGTCCATAAAATGAAGGTTATAACAGAAAATCTGTCGCTTGCTCTCCCTCGCTGTCTTTTACTCACACAGCACCACCATCAACTTTGCTACATTGCTAATGAAAAACATTGACCAGGCAGCTGTGTTTGAGCAGCAATGTAAATCCAACTATTTTCACGGTTGTTGTGGTCGTGATAATTTTGTGAGGCCACATCGAAAAGGCTCGGATGAGCTTTCCAAAGTTCTACAAGTTGTGCCTCCATCGCTTGTGTCCAGATAACGCTGCACTGCTGTGCTACTCTGTCTTTTTCACCGACGTTTATGTGTTTGTGCGTGCGCAGTGTGAGCGGCTGCGGTGACACCCTCACAACGGTCGTGAGGATTTCAAACATGTTTGAAATACTCCCGACCAAGCAATTTCTGATCGGGAGGTGTTAATTGCTTCTCGTTACACCATGTATACTACACGATGCACCACGCACGATGAAGGCCAACCTCGGGCCGACCAACAAAACGGTCACACGACTCAAAAATCGGCTCAAAATAGGCCAAAGATCGCAAAGTGTAAGCCCGGCATTAGTTAAACGTGTTTGCAAGCTAATCCGTAACTACTGTGCTTAGCTAGGTCCTGAGACCTCGCTAGCTAAGATGAACACTCAGCTGTCGGGGAAACTTGCTTTGTAAAGTTTGTTTAGCTAATCCGTGCAGGTAAATGAATTTACACCGACTAAAGAAATCAAGAGAAACGCCCCGGGGTTCTCAGTCACTAATTATCGTTACTGTACTTTCATTACAAGTATTATACTGTAAAGGCAACAGGCTGCACTCTGCTTCAGCTCCTGTGCAGAGCTGATTATTAAATATGTGCAAAGACCAGCATGTTTTCAGTCTCCACATGTGTAAAGACAGTAACACTATTTTTTTAAGCTTGTACTTCAGTAACTCCTCATTAATCTGTAACTATGGATTAAACTGTAGAATTGACAAAATGTAAGATCCTGAGTGTGTGGGACAGAGAAGGATCAGCTTTATTTCAGATTTGAGAGATAAACATTATATTTCAGTTTGTGATGATTCTGTTCTCTTTGTGATTACAGGAGCTGCCCTCAGATTCAGACCTCAGCACCACCGAGTGACAGCAGACAGATCATCCAACATGTTCACATGTTAACTGCAAAATTAACTGATGAAAACAGTACAAAGGTTAAAGTACCACATGTGCTGTCAGTGAAAGCTGCAGCTGTTTTATTGATAAGGTTAAAGACAAAAAGTCAAAAGTATTAATCACCCCTGTAACTGTGTCACTGTATATCAGCATTACCAGGACCTCAGTTTGGTGTTTCCGAAAGCTGCTGATCTCAGACCTGCACAGCTTCCATTGTAAACACTTGATATACTCAGCTGCATGAAGAGCACGTTTGAGTTTCTCTGACACAATAAAATAAAACTTGATGAAGGTCAAAGGTCGTCACTTGTATGTTTAACTATAAACTTGTCATCTGGAATTCCTTTAGAGTTTTTTGCAGATAGTGTGTCATTTACCATAAAGTGATTCAGCTACTCATGTCATGGTCCTGGGCCATGTGGGCCCAGTATTCTCAGTTTTTGTGTGTTTTGTACTTTATTCCCTAGTTATGCCTTGGTTCCTAGGATTATTTAGTTAAAATGTTCCTTATTTGGTTACCTCCTGTGTGCCCCTGTGTATCTGTGAGCCCTCGTCTCTCCTTGTGTTTTATTCTATGTTTTCCCCAGCCCGTTATGTCTGTGTTTTCCCCGTGCTCTCTCTCCTCCTGTCGGAACCTCTGTACTTCCTGTTTTACTTTGCCCGTCTCCCGTCAGTGTTGCGTTCACTCCTGCAGTGTCTTGTTATGATTATCAGTGTCACCTGTGTTCCCCGTGTGCTCCCACTTCCCTCGTTAACCCTCTGTGTATTTATGTCTGCGTCTCCCTCAGTTCTGTGTCGCGTTCTCCCTCATGACTGTGTGCCCCTCCGTGTGTGTCCTCGTCAGTCTGTTCCTTAGTACTTCCCAGTTTAGTTTCATGTTATTTTGTATCGCCGTTATCTTTTGTCATCTTTTGTCAGCAATAAAGCTGCATTTTGAGTTCAGTCCTGTTTTCCCGTGAGTTTGCGTTTGGGAACTATGTCCTGCCTGCCACACAGCCAGATCATGACAACTCATACCAGAGTAACAAGAGAGGAACATATATTTTAAAATATATAACTTTCTACATGACTGAATATAATATCTTTATTTAAAAGTCCAGAGCCTCTGGGGAGTATCCGAGTATTTATAACATTACACAAACCAAAGGTCTTCATCACAGTGTTCATGAAATGCTGGGTTTATCCATCTTCTGGGGCAGGCCTACGGTGGAGGTCTGAAGATTTCCCTGTGAGGGAGCTGCTGGTCAAGATCATGAGTCCTGCTTGATCAATGCCATGAGCTTCAGTCTTCCTGTTGTTTCTTAAATGGAGTTGACGTCATGCCGCAATGCATTGTGGGAGCGCGGCGCCATTTTCGGGGTCTACAAATCAAAACGAACACACTGTGTTGGAACGATGACTACAAGAAAGATAATTAAAAGCAGCTCAAAAGAGAATGGACTGTATAGAGACCGATTGCGTTCAGAGGCGAAACAGCGGTACTTACAGAAAATAGCGTGCATTGGAAATGAAATACGGCGGTGGAGTAGAAACCCTGAAGACCAACCGCTATTGACGTAGCCTGACATATTTTCGTACCTTGTCTGTGGAGTCAGCGCGTACAAGTCATCATTCAAACAAAGGTAAGTCAGCTCGAGTACTGCGTGTGAAATGCGTTTGATTTCCCTGCAAACATTCAGATTAGTGCAGCATAAATTCATTCATGAGGGGAAATTACAGTGAGAACATGTGGAGGCTGTTAGAGGGATAACATAGTGAGTTCAGTGCATTGATGTGACATTGTCCTGAAGGATTTAGTTATTCTTTATGGTTAAAGAAATTGCAATAATTTATTCATATTTATTATAAATAATTCTAATTATACATCTTGCTTCCATATTTGTATCTTGTGTCACTAAAAATACATTTTGTTTTTTAGTTTTATACATTGATTAATGACCTGCAGAATCTCCTTATCATATTAAGTGATTCATAATTGTCACTTTATGCTTTCTCCATCTTGAAAGTGATTACATCCTTGCATTACATACTTTAGGTTCATTTTCTGCAGGCAGGTTTCTGAGAGAGAACAGGCAGATTTACACTATAACATGCAGCGTTCTATAGATGGACACATAAAAAAATGAAAAATTACATGTATGTGCTAACTTTCTAAACACTTATCTACATTTATGATAAAGTAGATAAAACACATTTGTGTCGGCCTTGGCTCATAGTTCTTGTCTTTAAATGAACTTTGTGTGTGTTTCAGGTACTGCACTCTAAGACTGAATGAACCAGCATTGCAGCCATGGGTCACTGTGAGCATCACAGGGAAGGTTGAAGCCGCCCACTGCACCTGTAAGGCCGGAGTCGGAGAGACCTGCACCCACGTCACTGCTCTTCTGTTTAATGTAGAAGCAACAGTGCGGATCTGTGGCACAAGGAGTGTTACAGATGAACCTGCACACTGGGTTTTGCTGGGTAATATGACCAAGATACAGCCAGAGGTTGGCCATAAGATAGACTTCTCCTCTTCAGCTGCCCAAAAAAAGGCTCTTGATCAAAACATAAACAGACAATCCGTAATGAAAGGTCAAAGGAGCCGTCCTCAAAAAAGAAAAATCCCACCTGCTACTGTGGAGGAGTTGTCACTGCTATAATGCCATAATGTTTTATCTAGGGGTCTAGATTTATGCCTGTAGTGCACTGCCGTGTAAATAATTTGCATTTACTGAATATGTACTGACTGAGTACCACTGTTTAAAAATTGAATAAAGAAACAAACTAATTTTTGCCTTTTTTTTTTTAAACCACTTTATAGAACATCACATCAGTAACAGTGTAGAATCCATGTCATTTATAGTTTACAAATGACAAAATGTTTACACCAAATCATGACAGTGTTTACATGATATCAGCCACTACTAACACTACTTTATTTACTGTATCTTTTAAAAAATACCGCTATTTATACAGCAAAAGACTTAAGAATATTTAACAGGAGCAGGTTTCATTCTCCCCTGGTTTTATTATCACACTGTTCACCAAACGCAGCAAACCTTCACCATCTTATCCAGAAGGGTCACCCCTTCACCCTCACATGGAAGAAGTAATCTGATTGGCATGGTGGTATGTTTGAAGCAGATCCCTTGTGTAGCACTGGAACCCAGTCACGATGTTTCATCCATTTCATTGGCTGGTTTGCTGCAATAATGCCAAATAATTAGCAACTCTATAAATAGAAGGTAGTTCTGCAAAATCACTCAGTAGGATGTTTGTTCTAATTAGCTATGACCTCAGAGTGCATCGGAAATAAAACTAATAGGCTATAAAGAGTGATACGAACATATTTAGAACTTACCGTAATGAAAATGTCTGGAGCACCAACAGATATCTGGGAATGGTAGAGAACTGGATATCAGCTCGTCTCACAACTGCTATCCAGGCTAGACGCCTTCGATTGGTAACATCTGATACAGGAGCTGCCTCATGTTGCTTCCAGGTTGGGAAAGAATGAAAAGATAAACCATTTCAAGCTTATTCTCTTGCCGGTCGTGCGATTGAACATTGCAGCCGACCACACAGCAAATACGAACCATGGCTGTTGTGTGTGCCTTCGCTCCTTTTTGCGCTTTGTTTTGACCCCGAAAATGGTGCATCAGGCCAAAATCCTTTCCACGCCCACCCCCGTGACATCACGCTCTGAAGCCCTATTTTGACTTCATTTTTGCACAATGGGAGGAGGCGCTGTCACGTCGTCCATGTTTTCTACAGTCATTGGTCCTTGTCGCTACCTGATCCGTACCGGAAACCCGATCGGTACCCTACATGCGCGAAAGGTGTCCACTTCCGGTCGTAGCGTTTTACGATAGTTGTGGGTTAGAGTATCTGTTAAGATGTTAAGAATAATAAGTATATCTTAAAATGTTTCCAATAATGAAACATTTCAATATAATGTAGACAAAAACGAAAAATAAAAAGATAGATCATGAAAAGTTGATGTATAACCTATATATGCACATCGAACGTGTTGCGCTTTTGCAGATAATTTATCCTCATATAACTGTCTAAAAAAATAGAAAAATGAAGTTGATATGAAGCCTTGACGAGCTGGTGCTGATGTTCGTAAACGAGAAAAGTGGGAAATGAAGATTGTGGTTCATCCGTTTCTCAGAGAAGACAAAAGCAGGGATAATATTATCGTTTGATCCTGGTGTTGAAGCTGTATCACGGCTTCCTAATGCATTGTTGCCAAATGCATTGATCTGATTAGTCTGATTTGTGTATTCGGATCCGAAACATCTGAAAAATCGGTTTGAATTATATGCACAAATTCGTCCAGTGAAATAACACGGTCGGGGCGGAACGCCTGCGTTAGGAGGCGAGTCTGAAAAATAATTTTAAGGGCAAGAAGCTGAACCAGGGCAAGCAGCAGCAGAGGAAGAAGAAATATGGTCCAAAGCAGAGAAGGTGATGGGGTCAGACAGCAGAGGGAAGGAGAGACAGCCTGAGTTCTCTGTGTTTATTCAAAGCGATCCCCATGGTAAGATGTCTATCTGAATCTACCAGAATGGTACAAAATACACCCTTGGTTGGAATATTCCCAGAGTAGAGACTCTTGTTACTGTTTTGCTGCAATGATTGGTTGGGCAGCGAATAACAAAATGAGTGAAAAAAATGAAACTCTGATGACGGCAATGGATGACCATCGCCAGAAACAAGTGCTTGAAAACCAGACTTACATTAAGACTATAGCAGAAATTCTAATCTTGACTGCTACAGAAAATATAGCTCAACGTGGACACAGGGAGTCTGCTGACTCAAATAAAAGGGGCATTTTCCTAGAAATGTTGAACATGGTAGGCAATCATGATCTTGTGGTTAAAAGGAGACTGGAACAACAAGCCAAAAATGCTTTGTACACCAGTAAAACCATCGAGAATGAAATTGTTTCATGTTTGGCTGAAATGGTTGCTGAGGAGATCATGCGAGAAGTTAAAGACAGTGCACAATTTTCAGTCATTGCAGATGAGACTAAAGATGTCAATCAGAGCAAATTTCTTTTATAGTTAGATACTACTATAATGGTGCAATACACGAGAGTTTCTTAGGGTTTCAAGAGGCAGACAGACTGGATGCTGTTGGGCTGACCAGCAAGATTATTGGCTGTTTAGAAAAACATGGGCTGGACTACAGACAGAACCTTGTTGGCCAAGGGTATGATGGAGCATCTGTGATGAGTGGGTCACATTCTGGTGTACAAGCTAGGATAAAGGAGGTGGCAAAGTATGCTTTCTACATTCACTGTAGTGCCCACTGCTTAAACCTTGTCATAGTAGATGCAGTGCAAAGGGTGCCTGATGCAGGAAATTTCTTTTCTTTGCTAGAACGATTGTACACATTCATATCTGGATCTTACGTCCATCAGAAATGGCTGACAGTGCAGCAGGAAATGTTTCATGGGGTACCAAGAGAACTGCAGCGCCTTAGTGATACACGTTGGTCTTCTAGACATATAGCATGTCGCAATATCATGGACAGGTTGCCTGCAATTTTGCGTGTACTAGAAGAGATATCATCAGAGAACAATGCACAGAGAGCTGTAGAAGCAAAGGGCATTCTGGTTCAAATGGATCTGAATTTTGTTGGATGCCTTGCACTCTTCAGAAAAGTATTGAGTGATTCTAATATGTTATCAGAAATGCTTCAGTCCAAAACTGTTGACCTTTCTAAGGCTATAAACCTAGTTGAATCGCTTAAGAAGACAATGGTTTATTACCAAACTGAATCCTTTTTTGATGACCTGCGGACTGATATTGTATAAACATGTGAAAAAAGTGGCATTTCAACCCAACATATCCCAAAATGATCAATACAGAAAGCAAGAAAACTTCATGATTCTCTTGTTAATTCTACCCTTGGACAGCATGTAGACCCAGACAGCAAACAAATGTTCAGAATCCAAGTATTCTATCCAGTTATAGATTGTATGATGGGAGAAATGGAAAGACGCTTTTCTAGGCTGAACTGTAATATTATGAAAGGTATTCAGGCATTAAATCCATCAAGTGGCACATTTTTGAGAGAGGAGGATGTACTATTTCTTGCCCGTGCTTATGACTCCAATACTGATGATCTGAAGCATGAAGTACCTCAGATTAGGCGAGTCTTAGAAAGACTTGCAAAGAGTGATGAAACAGTTCCTACCACTCTCCTAAAATTTGTGAGTTTCTTGGAGTCGTATAATGATGTGTTTTTTGAACTGTTTCGGCTGTGCAAAATAGCTGTAGTGTTGCCTGTCAGCAGTGCATCTTGTGAAAGGACCTTTTTTGCTTTGAGGATAATTAAAAACTATTTACGATCAACTATGACAGAGGAAAGACTGTCCAATCTGTCTATACTCAGTATTGAGTCCAAACGCACAAAAACATTGGATTTGGATGAGTTTGTCAGACGGTTTGCTCATCAACATGGAAATCGCCGCATTCAGCTGTTGTAGACACAATATTCTTCAACGTGGCCTAATGTAATGAAAAATAAACTTTAAGTACTTGACTAGTGAATTTTGATGGTGAAAAATGTTTTTTTTATATTATTTTGTTCAGTGTTTTTTGTAAAGTGCAGATTTCTGACCTTTTGCTGTAAATGTAAGGATGTAATACACTTTTGAATGTATTTCCAACATAAAAAGAGTGTGAAACTTAATTAAAAATACAAGTCCAACTTAATCCACCTTGTATTGTGTAGGTTTCTGGATTTTGTACTTATTGGGATATATGCTTATTTGTTGTATAGGCTATACAGTACATAAAATCCAAAATATTTTTTAATGTAACTGAAATATTTAGTTATATCGGCTAATGCCAAAAAGAATGTTAGGCTACGTTATATTTAAAAAAAAAAAATTGATGTATTTTGACTATATATGGCATGTATTAGAAAATGTAGCACCTGCAAATGTGTAAAGAAATGGCTTCAACTTTGTCACCCTATCTGATCTCCATGCCACCCCCAAAAATTTTCTGTAGATCCGCCCCTGCTAATAAGGTCATGCACCCTGATTTTAAAAATGAATGTTCTTCATTGGATGATGAAGTGGCCTTTTTCATGTCTCCTTGTGATGTTCCTCTGCCTCCAAGACCTCCACCCATTGCAGAGTTAGGTCACTCTAGAAAGCACAGATATTCAAGTATTTCTTCTGTGGATAATGAAGAGGAACAACTGATGCCTAAGCATTAGGCTGATGACTTATAATGTTTCATTCAGGGGCAGCTCTAGAAGGGTGGCATGGGGTGGTAGGTGCTACCCTAAAATGATCTCTTGCCACCCGAAGTGCCACCCTAGGTTTGCATATGACAGTGTTGTTTATTAAAATAAGATACCATTAACACTTTGAGCGTAGTTACAGTTAACAGTGAATATAAATGCTAAAACTGAATATATTGCATAGTGTTACCTCCCTCCACAAATAACAAATGGTTCAGCCCATAGCGCAGACTGGCTTTTTTCTTGTTTTCAGTAGCAAGTGATGGTTATGATTGTGAATTGTGAATTCAGATTTCACACAGGTGGTTGGTTGATGCACTCTGGAAATGGAATAAGGGTGAGTATTATTAACCCTCTGGGTTCCACGGACTCGCTGCACCCCCAAATCACATGACTGATTTAAGCTGACATAGCAACAAGCTGCCACGCTGAGTCTTTCAGCCCGTGCTGAAAGATCGGACTTCAAAGTATACACCGTTTTTTAAATTTTAATTATAGGCCAGTAAATCCAGAGTTTTATATATATATATATATATAAACATATTAGGGGTGAAACGATACACAAAATTCACAGTTCGGTTCGATATTTTTTCGATACAAAAAAATGTTCATGCCTTTTTAATTTGTCATTTATTAAAATTATAAATATATATTTTAACTCAAAAGTACAGTTTTGAAATTTAATGTTGTTGAAACAACAAAGTAATAAAAAGTAAATCTATCTGATCGAGCTTAGCTTCTGTCTCGCTCATATATATAAGTATATATGAGCCATGCTTTTTTCTATATCACTTTTTAGGGGTTTTTTTCCAAAGCATTTTCTGAGGACAGCGCAAAAACAGTAAAGAAAGGGGGAAAAGCCACCTATTTGGGGTGGCTGTAGCTCAGGTGGCAGAGCAGGTCAGCCACTAATCAGAAGGTCGGTGGTTCGATCCAGGGCTGCCTCCTGGCTGCATGCCAAATATCCTTGGGCAAGATTGCCTACTGGTGGTGGTCAGAGGGCCCGGTGGCGCCAGTGTCCGGCAGCCTCCCCTCTGTCAGTGCGCCCCAAGGCAGCTGTGGCTACAATGTAGCTTGCCATTGCCAGTGTGTGAATGTGTTAGTGATGGGATTTCCGGCTCTTTTTAGAGAACCGGCTCTTTCGGTTCGGCTCACTAAAAAGAGCTGGCTCTTTCGGCTCCGAACCGGCTCTTCAGGTTGTTTTGTTGCTTTAATTAATTTATTATTAACAGTATTATAAAATTATGCACAAAAGGAATTACTAACGTAAAAAAAGTGGTTTTATTTATATATGTTTATATATAAATATATGCGGTGGTCCCTAGAGACAAAACACGTACAAACTCCAAGACACATTTCTAGCATGAACTGAACTTCCAAAGCAGAGCTACTAGATCACTTAAATTACACAATTGAAAGCATGTGTGTATTGTTTGTGTATTTATACACAGGCACTCATATATATTCAAATAATTTTAAAAAAAATGTTCATTTACCTGTTACTACCACACAACAAATCCAGTCATTGGTACTTGCTGGCTTGTGTAGCCACTCGGTAACAAAAGTTCAACACTGCCCCCAGCATCCTGGAGCACTTCTGTTGTCTTTTGTACGTGTTTTGAGTTTTTATGTGCTTCTGAGTTTTTACGTGTTTTGGAGTTTGTATGTGTTTTTACGTGTTTTGGAGTTTTTACGTGTTTTGGAGTTTGTACGTGTTTTTACGTGTTTTAGAGTTTTTACGTGTTTTGGAGTTTGTACATGCTTCCGAGTTCGTACGTGATTTGAAGTTTGTATGTGCTTTATCTCTAGGGGCCACCGTAAATATACTTTTATTTATTCACTCCACATAAAATGTAATAAATAAATCATATAATACAAAAATCAACTATTCACATTTCAACTTTTAACTATTTAAATTTTCAGCTTTTTCCTTTTACAAATTTAAAGTGAAACAACACAAAACACTGCAAACCACAACACAATTAAATATAAATTAAAATATGAAAACAAAAAGAAACATGCACATTCTCTGTCAAATGGACCTGCATGAATAAACTTTCTGAATCCTTTATCATCTGCAACTGAAAATAGTTGTGGATGATTACTATACCTTTCTAATGTGACGTTGTTGTCCCTGGCTCTCTTTCTCTCTCTCCCCCTCTGGATCTGTTCCTGTGCTACTGAGTGTAACTACTGCCCCTCCCCCCTCTGCCCAGCGTAAAGCACAAGGCTCGCATGCTGAGTGAAGCAGAAAAAAAGTGCGAGAGAGAGGGTGAGAGAAAAAAAACAAAACAAAACACACGTGACGGCTCGCGATAAGGAGCCGGCTCGCGTCGTTCACGTCAAAGAGCCGGCTCTAAGAGCCATTTCGTTCGCGAACGACCCATCACTAATATTTAACCCCGTGCAGACGGATTCCCCATGCCAGTCCGTTAATCACCTCTCTGTGGTAACTTGCCTCCCGCGAAAGCGTTGTACTGATGTATCATTTGAACTGCGTTAACTCTGCCTTCATGTGTCTAGATTTCAATCTGGCGTCCTGCATCTGCCACCTGCCTGCTGACTTGGACCACCCGGTGCACCACCTGGCCTCATCACTGACTCTACGGATACCCTTTCCACAGAATTTCACACTCCCTTCCCGAGTCCCACGGTCCCACTCCGATCATAAGCCAACTACACAAACCCTGTCTTGTTGCGTTTACCTGTTTTCCCAGCTCACTATTAATTTTCTCCCCTTTCTGTTGCAGCCTCTCACGGTCCCGATTTCGGCTTCCCCGCATCATCTATTTCCCCGGGTTTTTCAGTTCCTCGCTTGCTTCTCTGGTTATCCTGGGTCACCTTTTGTTAATATAGTAGTTTTTTGCTGCTCGCATTTGAGTGTGCTTTTGGATCCTTTTGGTGTACGTGCACCTCGGTGCCTGACAAATGACACTGACCAGTGTCCCATTCTACCTCCTCCTGAAGTCCCACTGCGCCCAAGTCCTCCACCTATTGGAGTTTCTAGTAACTACAGAAAACACCTAAATTCAACTTTCTCAGAAAAGCCTCCTGGTGCAACTGCTCATGAGGATTCACCGCGCCCACCTGATGAAATTGCACACTTTCCAAAGAAGAGATACTTCCATTTATCTACTGTTGCTTTTCCTTGTCTCGATGATTAAAGATGTGTTTGTAGTAATAAATACATTTTTGAGCAAATACATGTTGAGATGGTATGCTTGCTTATGGTGGTTATGAAAGGATTCAAAAAGGATTATTGCTGATAAACTCTTAGCTTTTCCTACTCATGTTCTCCATGAGCTATTTTGATGTATACTTTGAAGATCCACTCACATTATTATTAAATATGTATATTCTCAGTAGAGTATATAGCCACATGTGAACAAGGAATACATTCAATTCTACCAGATACTCATTAACAAGTTACCTCAACATAAACAGTGTTGTGGAGTAATGGAATATATCCTCTATGCTGTTACGTATATAAAATACAAAATATGCGTAACTGTATTCCTTTACAGTTACCCTATTAAAAGGTGGTATTCAAAATACAGTTACTTTGTTGAAATGAATGGATTACACAGCGATATTTTCCTGTTTCATAAGGCTGTTGTCATGGTCCTGGGCCATGTTGGCCCAGTGTTCTTAGTTTTCTTGTATGTTTGTATTTTGTTCCTTATTTAGGCCATGTTTTCTGAGTTGCCCTGTTGTGTTGTTCCCTAAGTGTTTTCCCTTCATGGCTTTTACCCCCTGTGTGCCCCTCTGTGTATCTGTGAGCCCTCGTCTCTCCTTATGTTTTATTCCATGTTTCCCCTGCCCATTATGTCCAAGTTCTCCCCGTGCTCTCTCTCTCCCCCCTGTGTGCCCTGTGTATTTATGAGCCCTCGTCTCCCTTTGTGGTTGTTTCATGTTTCCCCAGCCCGTTATGTCTGTGTTTTCCCCGTGCTCTCTCTCCTCCTGTCTGAACCTCTGTGCACTTCCTGTTTACTTTGTGACTCTCACGCCCGTACATGTCATGTTCAGTTCACCCCGCCCTGTCTCGTTATGATTATCAGTGTCACCTGTGTTCCCCGTGTGTTCCCACTTTCCTCGTTTACCCTCTGTGTATTTCTGTCTGCGTCTCCCTCTGTTCGGCGTGACGTCGTCCCTCATGCTGTGTGTGGATCTCCCTGTGTCTCCCTGTGAGTTCTTAGTTTATGGTTTCCCAGTTTAGTCTAGTTTGTATGTTTGTTCTCCCAGCAAATAAAGCTGTGTTTTGAGTTCACCTCCCCGAGTCTGTGAGTCCTGCATTTTGGGTCCAACTCCTGCCTGCCGCACAGCGTTTCCTGACAGCTGTGCCCTCTCTATTTTTGCCCAAACAAAACACACATTAAGGACCCGGCCATCGCAGTCTACGTGGGCCAGGTCCTCAGAAGGTCGGGTAGGCCAGAAGTAAACGGCTGTGAAATTGGACGGTCTAGCCTGATCTACTCCCGCCCTTAATTAAGAATATTCAAAATATATGAACAAAATCTCTTAGAAAATGTTCTTCTATAAGTTTCAATTTATTTTCAATTATTCATATGATCCTGTTACTTATTTGTGTACATAAAATGGCAGTAAAATTGTCAGAAAGCTGAAAACGGTTAATTTTTAGTTCATAAAAAAGCTTAGCTACACAGATGAAATGTTTAAACTGTTATTTATCAGTGTTAGTATATTTCACTCAAGCTTAGTAATCAATATATGCCATAATATATATGTCATAAAATAAATGAAGTCATACCTTTCTATTAAAACTGTTTATGCTGTTCTCCACCTTTTCCTTAACCAGACAAGGCCGTTGTACTGCAGGATTAACCAAGGTGTACCAGTCCTGGACCGTTTTTTTAACCAGGAGGATCCAAGGCCTGATTTTCGGCTAAGCAGGGCATCTCTGGCAGTGTTGCTAAATCTCCTGAACCAGGATCGGCAGCATGGATGGGGTGCCACAATTGAGATACTGGTGTATCTTTTCTGGTTGGCAAGTGGAGCATCCTACAGGGTGGTCTCAAGAGTGTTTGGGATGCCTCGTTCTACTGTCCACTACATCGTCCACCGAGTCACAAAACAGGTGTTGGCCATTTGCTACCAGGTCATCCACCTCCCAACAACTCCAGAGGACCTGGAGGTAGTGTCCCGTGGGTTTGCAGGGCTGGCACACCACAGAGCCTTTATGAAAGCGGTGGGTGGAATCGACGGCTGCCACGTACGCATCAAGTGTCCAAGTGGCCCTGATGGTCAGTCCTATAGGAACAGAAAACTGTTTCTATCCATCATCTTGCAGGCGGTTTGTGACCATCGGGGCCGCTTTATCGACACATACGTGGGCTGGCCTGGGTCGGTGCATGATTCCAGGGTGCTCCGCCACAGCCCACTGTACAGTCAGTCAGTCTACCCTCCTCCAGGGCATTTCATCCCCGCAGATGGAGAGTACCCATGCCTCCAGCGTCCACTCCCTTTCAGCACACCCTACAAGAGGCCAGTCCAAGGTGTGTAAGCCCAGCGCTTTAACAGCCATCATTCCAGGGCACGCACCATCATAGAGCGTGCTTTTGGAATGATGAAAACGAGGTTAAGGGCCATCTTCCTGCAAGTGCTGGAGGTGCAACACACCTTTAAACCCCACCACTCAATGTCAAATTAATTGTGTGTACACACACACACACATCTATATATATATTAGGGGCATAGCTGGACTGGCCATCGGGCATACCGGGCATTTGCCCGGTGGGCCGCTGGCGATTTTTTGTTTTTATGGGCCGATGGATTTTTTTTTTTTTTTTTTTTTTTTTTTAGGAAGGGTATATATATAATGAAAGGTGTTGGATTGGCCAATTGGTCATGATCGACTCTGGGCTGGACCAATTACAGCCGAGGAGGCCGGATGCACCCTCCCCCTTGTTTAGCAATCACGTGATTTTCGCGCATTGCATGCCGGGAACTCGTGGCAAAACAATCCAAGTACCGCATCAAATGCAAGCATTTGCAGCACCGCAAAACGTTCATTCTCCGGTTCCAATACCTTCTTGTTTTTTCTTTGACGCACAAAAAAGGAATGTACAAAACAAAAGGAGAACAATGCCGTACAAAGACAGACTCGACGAAAAGACAGAGAAAAGATACGAGGAAAAAATCAAAGAAGTGAAAGGGTTAGACCCTTACGAGCACACAGAGTGGACAAAAGACATTAGCGTGCTGCCCAACTTTCACCACGCTCAGATTTATAATTATACGGTTCTTGGAGTGAGTGCATACACTCATGAAGTTTAGTAACTTCAGGTCACTGCAACAAGCCCAGGTACAGTTTACCGACGGATGGGTGCAGGACCTTGGTCCAAAGATTCGCACCAACATTTGTTTTGATCCAGCATTATTTTTAATGCAGGGGCAAATTTTAAAAAAAAACTTACGTTCATTGCCCTAGGAACCGTTTTCTGCCACGCCCCAAAAAGTGCTATAAAAAGATTATATATTCATATTTTTTTCCCACTTTAAATTAGCCAATCTTTTAAAACTACTTCTCCCTGAAATATTCATATAAAGTTTTAATTATATTTCGGGGGTTTTAGCCCTTTAAATCGCAGTTTAATTACATGAGCGCACCGTTTTTTTAGCCCCCCAAAAAAACCTTAATATTTTCCATAAAATACATTTGAAGTAATATTTCACTTTTATTATAATTAGGCCTTTGGATGGTCCAAAGATTCGCACCAACATTCGTTTTGATCCAGCATTATTTTTAATGCAGGGGCACAGGAAATTCAATATAATGGTATATTATGATTTTTCACTTTTTCCCCAATGCTTTTTACCTTGTTGTGTTCTAAAATAAAATGAAAAAAAATATGTAAATGAAAATACAAGATCAGTTTGAACCAGAAAAAAACTTTTATTTAGAACAATGAACATGAACATTTATGTTTTTGGGAACGGGAAAGATATAAGTAAGAAAAAGGGAGGGAGAGGGGAAGAGCATATGTGGAGGTGTGGTGTGTATGTGGAGGTGTGTCAGAGTCCTCAGTTGACGCAGTCTTTGCAAATGAACACAATGTGGTCCTTACATGTGGACTTCCCGCATTTGCAGCAGGTGCCGACGACGCGTCTCCTTTTCTCATCGCAGAAGTCGCACTGTCTCCTGCCCTTGGAACTAGGGATCAGGGCGGGGCCTGCAGCAGCACTCTGCCCACTCGTCACGATGTCTGCAGCACCTGATGAGCGGGGAAGGCGTCCTCGCTTCAGTATGTGTGGGTTTACTAAAGCTTCACCCACTTCTTCAACATACAGCCTCCGTTTGTAATTTTTCTGCTGTTTCCAGGATGGGTCAATAGCGGTCCACAGCACGTAGGAGTTGTACAGTGACACGTCCAGCAGGTTGTGGAAGAGTGCCACTGGCCAGCGATTTGTTTTCCTCCTAGAGGAATAGGTGCCAACAACCTAAAAAAACCACACACACACACACAAAACAGAAAATTTCAAACCTATGTATATTTTACACAAGAATATATGAGCAAGAATGAATAAATCTGTGCGTAACTGATGCGTGATGACACCTACCTTGTCAAGGTTGTCGACGCCACCTTTGCACCGATTGTAATCTTGGATGATTACTGGCTTTCGCTTCCCTTCCCCGCTCACATCCGGAGTGCGGTGTTTTGTGCTCATCAAGAGCACATTTTTGCCACGTCGGGGGACATAGGAGACGAGAGTGTGGGTGAGCGTGAAGGCGAACGCAGACGACAGGACCGCTCTCCCTCTTGTCTGGAGCAATCGAGGCGGAAGCTCCGGCTTATTTTTCCTAATCGTTCCAACTAGGGCCACTTTCCTCTTCAGCAGCTCTTCTGCCAGGGCAAAGGACGTGAAAAAATTGTCACATGTCACCACGTTTCCCTGGAGCCCCTCCATTAGCTCCAGGGCCACCTGCATCCCCTGGTTCACCTCCGCGCAATCGCCAGCTTTGCCGGTGTATACCTGGAGTCTCCAGGCGTAGGAAGTTTCCACGTCGCATACAGCCCATATTTTTAGACCGTACCTTGCTGGCTTCGTTGGTATATATTGCTTGAACTTGCACCTTCCCCGGAACGGGACGAGCTGTTCATCAACACAAATGTCTCTGCCTGGGTTGAAGAGCAGCTCCAGGCGATGTGTCCACAAATCCCACACCTTGGGGAAGGCAGCCAGCTTGTCCTGACGGGGTCGGGAAAGCTTATCATCAAAACAGAGCGCCCCGCCGATTTGATGGAAACGCTTGTGGGACATGGTGGCTCGAAAAATATCCCGTCCGCATTTATCACCCCAGAGGCTGCGAGACGATTCGTGTCTTGACCGGTAAACACCGGCCAAGATGAGCAGCCCAACATAAGCACGCAATTCATCACAGTCCATGTCACGCCAGCCGGCGACTGCGCGTCTCCCGTGCGGATTAGTCATGGCCACCGTGTGCTGCACAATTTCATCCGTGAAGAGGAGTGCAAAGCTGGATGCCGGGTCCCTGATTCGGGCGGCGGCGTAGTGTGTCGGTCCTGGGGTGACATTTGTAGCTGCAGGAAAATAGCGGAGGGTCTCCGTATGAGTGGGGGACCAAACGATTTTGCCATTTTTTGCAGTCCATTCCGAAGCTGCTTCCTCCATCTCCCCTTCGCTCTCAGCGTCAGATGTTTCTTCGTGGGAACTGGACTCCAGCTGCTCTAGTTCCACAGAATTATCAGTTTCCTCTCCAGAATCCTCGGAGGAGGATGAGGAGTTATCCTGGCACTCTGAGTCCAGGACCATTTCCAACACTTCATCTGTGCTATAATATCTTGCCATCCTGAAAATGACTACTCCCGCTCTACTGCTCATTCTTATAACCTCTGCTGCATTGCATCTGCATAAACAATTTGAGCCCGCAGACAAAACCCAGTCTAATTTGGTCTCGGCCCCTGCTTTTATGTTTATTTTGTTTATATTGCAGCGTGGCCTTCTAACAGAGGAAAGACTTTTGAAGTTAGACACAGACACACTTATTTTTCTCTTTCCTTTTTAAATTTTTTTAGGCATAAAGACCTTTATTTTACATTTTTTAAACATACACACCATTGTCTAAGACTGTTAGTGACAGAGAATTATCATTTATTTGAGCAGAAAGTCTATGGAATAAATACGAGAGTTACTTCATTTCCTTCACTTGCCCAAAAGTGAAAAAATGGCGCCACCTGGTGGACAAATATAAAAAGTAAAACTTCAAGGCCCTGAGTCCTCATTGACATCCAAAGCAAAATAAATAAATAAAATCATATAATAATAATTTTGGGATGAAAAATAGCTGTTGTGGCGAATCCACTAGCCAAAAAATGGATCGGACATCAATTGTAGAAACGATAGTTTTATATAAGGCTTCAAAAGGGGAATGTATAACAAATAAACTGCTCGACATCAGAGCAACATACAATGGCTTCCCAAACTTTCTTTTCTAGCTAAAAAACCCCAGAGTAACTTTCGTCTACTACAAAGGATTCTGGGAAACGCAGTTTTCTAATGAAAATACCTGTTAAATGCTCCCTTTTAGCAGAAAATTAAATCTATAATTAACAGCCCTCACTAAACATGTGACTAACACTTAAATCACTTACAAAATAATCAAAATGCTGTTATCAAACAAAACTGCAATAAAGTTACAACAATAGCGTTTATAATGGAAGTCAATGGGGCACAAAACGGTCCCTAGGGTAATGGGTGTGGGGATTTTTGCTGCTCAGCCAGGCTGTTTTTAGAAATTCACACTGAAATTTTAAAAATCTTTTAAAAAAATAATCCTTTGGCAAGTTTGGTTATATTCCACTGAACACAGTGGAAATGGCATGCATTTAAAACAAAAAAGTGGCACAAAAAGGTCCCAGTATGACATGAGGGCTAGGGATCTTTTTTAATAGCACTTTTTCAAACTGTTGTCTGCTACAGAGTCACAAGTATTATACTAGTAGTAACATAGAATCCACTTTCTACGGTTTGCATATTTCTGAAAAACCTCTTAGTGGTGTGGCAGCCGTCAATTGAGCCAGCCTTGCAAACCCGTGGATGGACTATGCAGCGGACAGAGGGAGGAAGCATCCTAAAACTCTCTTTGCAGACCACCTTGTGTGATTCTCCACTCTCCGACCACAAAAGACAAACCACGCCCATATGGAAAAGATATATATATATATATATATATATATATATATATATATATATATAAAAACACCCAGCACGCCCCTGCGGGCGGTTTATCCTTCAAGCTCGGGTCCTCTACCAGAGGCCTGGGAGCTTGAGGGTCCTGCGCAGTATCTTAGCTGTTCCCAGGACTGCGCTCTTCTGGACAGAGATCTCCAATGTTGTTCCCGGGATCTGCTGGAGCCACTCGCCTAGCTTGGGAGTCACCGCACCTAGTGCTCCGATTACCACGGGGACCACCGTTACCTTCACCCTCCACATCCTCTCGAGCTCTTCTCTGAGCCCTTGGTATTTCTCCAGCTTCTCGTGTTCCTTCTTCCTGATATTGCTGTCATTCGGAACCGCTACATCGATCACTACGGCCGTCTTCTTCTGTTTGTCTACCACCACTATGTCCGGTTGGTTAGCCACCACCATTTTGTCCGTCTGTATCTGGAAGTCCCACAGGATCTTAGCTCGGTCATTCTCCACCACCCTTGGGGGCATCTCCCATTTTGACCTCGGGACTTCCAGGTTATACTCGGCACAGATGTTCCTGTACACTATGCCGGCCACTTGGTTATGGCGTTCCATGTATGCCTTGCCTGCTAGCATCTTGCACCCTGCTGTTATGTGCTGGATTGTCTCTCTCTCTCTCTCTCTCTCTATATATATATATATATATATATATATATATATATATATATATCTTATAAAGTTTGTATCTGCCTTGTGTGAAACTTGTATGAAAAGCATATAAGAGTGAAAACAGATATAAGATCCCTTGAAAAATTATATAATGAAACTTGTATGTTTTGGATACTTACTAAAACAATATATGAAAGTAATGAGAAAGTGGCCACTTTCATGAGTAAATCACGTAAGCCTTATATGATTTACTCATGAAAGTGTAATCACATATAAGTTTTTACTATTTCTTTTCCATATGGGCGGGTCACAGTCGCAGCACCCCATCCATGTCTGATCTTCCTTCGGCAGATCCAGCAACACTGAACCTGGCCCCACCTTATCATGCGAATATCATTTCGCATGATAAGGTGGGGCCAGGTTTCACAATGAACACACCCGAAACTCTGGCTGATTGGGACCCACGCCCAGTTTCCCACCTTGGCTCAGGCGATTAGAGGATCATCAGGGGGTCCTTTTGTCCCTCTGTGGGGGGGCACTCCCACTAGGTTTATATCTGGGACTCTCCACCATTTGACCTTAGAACTGAAGAAGCTTCTCGGATGAGAGGTGAAACGTCTTCAAGCAACTTAAAGAAGTCCAGACGCTTTTCTTTGCAAGCTCCTTTGACAGACTGATTTACAACACAACATGGGGACATGAACAGAGCACCAAGGACAGACACAGGTAGGGCTGACAATACACCAAACTACAGGTTCAACCCTAAACTAATACAAACCAGAATAAACACAAAACGGTGGGTCAACGACCCAGGACCATGACACTATGTGCCATCTTTGTGTACACTTTCCCACCCAGACTTCTAGACTTCTGATTGGCCAACATTTCTACACGGTTAGGAATATATCGCCATTTGTTGCTTTGGCATGTTCCTAGCAGTGTTTTCCTTCAATTTTGCGTTTACATGTGGACGGGATTATTTTTTAAAACGAAAACGGAAAATCTCAGTTTTCAAAAATACCTGTGTACGTGTGCACGTAGCCCCAGTCTCCAAGTGTTTTAAGTCGATAAATATGTACTTAAAAAAATAATGACAAATAGAAAATCTGTCCATGTGTACCAAAAACATACATCAAATGCTTAGGTAAACTACTGTGCAACAGTTGAACTACAAAGTAGAGAAGAATGCAAATATACAGTTACAGCAATTCCTTAACTTACAAATTTCAAACCATACATAAAATGCATATTTATCACGACATGCTGTTTCTGTGATAGATCCCAACTAGCTTATGTGCAGAGGTTAAATTATGAACACTATATATATTTGAATTAGCTATGTCTTTCATTTTAGGCTATCATGCTTGTGTTAGCTAGCATGTGCTAACTAACACAGCTTGTGTTAGCATTGTGCTATATTGTTGCACTAACAAGCTAGCAAGCGTGGCTTAAACAGCCAGATTCACAACAAAAAAAAACCCCAAACATGAATAATTATCACTGAAAAGAATTAACAGACTAATGATACCTGTTCACACAAAGTATTTTCATCGAGATGGTTGAAGACAGATTCACTCTTTGTCACGTCCTGCAGAGCAGACCGAGTGGAGTGAGTGAGGTGGACCCAGGTGCATACTGACCTTAACCTCCTAAGACCCGAACTTATCCACGGCATGCATTTTAAATTTCTCTTTGATATTTGGGCTCATTGGGACCCGATGAATGTAAAAATAAAGAATTACCAGATTTTTTTTTTTTTTTACCTAATTTTTGTTTCTAAGAAAAATGAGAGCCACATATGAGGATATCTGTTTACATTTTCCATAAAACAGTAGCAGTATAATGTCCTTGTAAGTGGATATCAGGCCCTTGTAGAGCAAAATTCAGTATTTTGGTCTAAATAACCCAAAATGTGATGTCCACGTATGTGGACGCCAGGTCCTAGGAGGTTAATGAAAAACAAGCCTTTATTTTGGGGCTAACACTCACAGACAAGAAGCAAGGCAAAATGAGGGAACATCTTTCTTTCTTTATTTTGTCTTTGCCTGTCCCGTTCGGTACTTTAGCAATCACGCTTGTTGTCTGAAGGACAGGAAAGAGCCCAACGAATTTATTTTTTCAAGTGGAGAAAATATGCCAATGCCATGTTGTTCAACTTGATTAGTCTGTATTATCATTCTTTATTTATGTTATTTTTTTAAGTTATTACAAATTGGACAGACATATGGAAAGGGAGAAAGGAAGCAAAGGGGTAGGGGAGACGGTAAAAGAAGACACTGCGAAAATCCGTTTGATCACCCGTCAAAAGAAGAAAAGAGAAAACAAACAGCACAACATGATAGAGACAACAACCTAGATACATGTAAGTAACAGTAAATACTAAATATTGAATGTTACTAAGTGGCACGGAGGACCGACAGTGCACAATATGCTTTAAGTTAGCAGCCAAGGAAGATAGGTTTGTGTATGTGAGCGCCTGTGTGTACACCTGTATGCGTGAGCGCGTTTAAGTTTAAAAGGTTTCTCCATCTGGGGGTGTGAGGGAAAATCTAAACTTAAACTAGGAAACTATAAATAAGACTTTCACTATGACTTGACAAAATTAAACTGGATGTGGGGTAGGTAACACAGACGATGCAACAATGAACAAAGGGAGACGGAGGACTTTGTTACGACTGTTGTCGTAATGTTGTCTCATATGTAAATCTGAGTGTACAGGTTAGTGATGGGTCGGTCGTGAATGAAATGGCTCTTAGAGCCGGGTCCTTATTAGGAGCCATGGGTTTTTTCCTCTTTCTCTTGCTCTCTCGCTCTCTCACTTTTTTTTTTTGCTTCATGCTGCACGTTAGCCTTGTGTTTGGGCTGAGCAGAGACGGGAGACACAAACAGAGCCTTGTGTTTGTGCCCGAGGGGACAGGGGCGGTAGTTACATCGCAACAGCAGTAGCACACGAAAAGACCAGGAGGGAGAGAGAGAGAATGACAGAAACAACAAGAGACAACATCATTATATTAGAAAGTTATGTTAAAGAAAATGAGTGACACCAAGAAAAGAAGAAAAATCTGTAACCATTTCAATTTTATTGAAAATAGAAATGCTCTTCTGAATAGTTGCTGGGATGCTTAGAACTCAAAATTCACTGCTTTAAATAGTTTATTTTGATGCACATGCTGTTTTCTTTTGCAAAGAAAGCAGTCTCCATTGTTGACATACCATCACCTGATGTCCAGTAACATCATATCATCATTCCTTTCTCTGGCTTTTTCATAATGTAAAACAAAGTTTACACTTTAAATTGACTTACATTACATTTTCTTCTCTTCTATCTTGTACTTAATTTGTCACTAATTCCAACACAGATAAACATTCAGCCACATATGAATACACTTTAAGTTAACATTAAGTTTTTGCTATTTTAGTTCACATACATTTGTCATTAGTTCAATCCCACATGAACATCCATTTCAACGTGCTCGTTCTTATTCATTTTCTTAGGAACACTTTTCCTACATTTCTCTTCAAAACTCAGTTTTTGTCAATCACCAAATATTATAATATAACATAATAAATAGAATATTTTTTAAATCAGAACATCTTGTATAAAGTGTGATTTTCTGATTTTGTTTAACTTGTATTTTTCTTCTCTGGCAGAATTTGTGATTTTCATGCACTACTTAATGTGTATCCATACTTAATAAAAAATACTTTATAAAAACGTTCATGTCAGAGCAGAACAACGTATACATGTTAAGACATCCTCAACAACCGCATTACGGATGATAGCTTTTAGTTGGCTTTGATGGTTGCATTGATCCAGTCCACAAACTTAGAAACTTGAGTGTAAACACTGGCCGTCCTGCCCAACGTACATCACTCAGTCCATGTTGCGACACCCTGAAGGACAAATCTGTTCTGCTCATAACAAACCGGAGGACCACCTCTGTCACCCTACAGGTAGGAAACAAAAACTAGATATTAGATAGTGGATACTTTACTATTTTACTCACACAGCTGTTTTTGACTGATGCTAAAACCAAGCTAAGAAAGTGTCAGAGTCTGCGTGTGGAGAGAGGAGAGCGGACCCAAATGCAGACAAAATGAAGCGTGGAACATAACTAGATTTTAACGAAAAGGGAGCTGTTCATTGTGGCTGTTAGAAAGGTGCAAAACAAACCTAAAGTGGAAAAACTAAACATAAACATGAAAACCTGGTGTGGAAGGGTGGATACCTGGAAACAGGGCGTGAACACAACAGACAACCTAACAATGGATGCATGACAACAGATCACATAAATACTAGGGGTGCAACGATACACAAAATTCCCGGTTCGGTTCGATACTTTGGTGTCACGGTTCGATATTTTTTCAATACAAAATAAAATGTTCATGCCTTTTTAATTTGTCATTTATTAAAATTATAAATATATATATTTTAACTCAAAAGTACAGTTTTTAAATTTAACCCTAACCCTTGTGCGTGTTTTTTATTTTGACAGCGAATGCGCACCTGCGGACCACTTATGTGCAGCCCTGGTTATTTAGCTCGTCATATTGCAGCCACAGAAATTCTTTTGTCCATGAAACCATAAAGCTGCACTTTCTTTTTGCCTTATAGTCTGATTTGTCATAACTTTTCCGTTTTGCGGTAAGCTTTTCTTTGGCTGTCACTTCTTCACCCTGACCTGTCTTATTTGGCTCAGCAGAACTGAAATAAATCCTGCTGCTTTTACAGACGCACTCACATAAGCTCAGCGATTCTCTGCGCGATCAACCTCTCACATGTTTAAGCTGCGGGAGATTTCACTTGTCATGTTTGCATAGTAAGCTAACGATTGATAAGACGATGTCAGAGGAATTGGTGCACAAATTATCATCACTCACCAATCAGTACTGTCGCTCTCTATACACAGTTCACGCGATTGCAAAGTGAAAGCAAAAAAACAAGCGCAAATTCAAACGCGATTTCAATATGTCACATATTGACAGTGGCTCACCGATGCCAATGACATAATTACCCAGCTACATTTCCGAAAGAATGCAAAAGCATTGACATATATTTTTCCTTCCTACAATAGCCGGACGGGCAGGGCAGAGATAGATTTTGGTAGCCCGACTGGAAAAATCGCTAGCCACGGGACGTCGGGCTAGCGATTTTGCGAGCCCTGTATCTGATTGAGAAATCACTCATCTTTGGAAAAGAGAGTTTATTACAGAGAAATGGCTCTTTCCAAAATAAAAGCTATACTATCCGCTTCTTCTGGGCTATATTCTCAGCAGCATATTAAACATATCAGGTCCCCATAAGGAGACTCATGTGCTAACGGATGTCTAAATGACTCGGGTAAAGTTTGTAGCATGCATGCTTGTTGTTTTTGTCTTTGCACTAGGATGATGTCGGCGTAAATGTGCAGTCATATTCGTTGTGTTCCCACTAGTGCTTTCAGGTTAACCTCGTTAAAATGACCTTAACGCCACAACACGGCAAATCTCCGTTAACGAGCTACCCCTGATAGCCCCGTGCATGGGGCTAGACGGCCAACACGTTAACGAGCTAACTGCGCTAACACACTAGCTCCCACCCATGTAATTGAGCATTGCGTGGCACATCCAACATACTGTTTTACTTTAGTCCATGACGCGCTTACCTTCAGGGTCATACGTCACATGAAAACCAAAATAATTCCAAACGCCAGATCTGAATGAGGGTGGGGGAGGTTCAATTTGCCATGTTGCAAGGAGAGCTTAACTTCTGTCTCGCTAGCTTGCCCTGCGCTCTTCCTTCTGACTATGCTGTCTGTGTTGAGCGCTCAGTGGATCTGCGCTCGACAGTGCAGCCTAGGCGGAGTAGTCGAACGCAGATTCACTGAGCGCTCCACACAGACAGCATCGTCAGAAGGAAAGTTGATAAAATAAATTACAAATGTTGTATTGTTCGATACATATGCGTACCGAACCAAAAGCGCTGTATCGAACGGTTCAATATCGATACGAATATCGTTGTACCCCTAATAAATACACACAAGGGTGACAAGGCAAATGGAAACACACGGGGAACACAGCTGAAACAGATGAACATGACGCCACAGGGGAAGAAAAATTAAACAAATTAGACTGTCAAAATAGAAAATACAGAGGTGCAGACTTAAGACACACGACCTTGACATGACATCAGGGAACAGGAGATGGGACACGGGTATAAGAAACAAATACAGAACATGACAGCGAGGGGGAGACAAGGAATGAGATACAAGGGGAAACGTAAACGAGGAGGAGACAAGACTGGGCACACGGGAAAGAGAGGGAACGAGAGCAACGCAAAGGGAGACAAAGGCATCACAGAGACGCACAAAGGGCGACGGGGACTTAAACACAGGGGACATGACAGACTCCCACACTAAAGACATGAAATTACAATCATCATAATGAGGAATAGTGGTGGGTCGGTCGCGAACGAAATGGCTCTTAGAGCCGGTTCTTTGACGTGAACGATGCGAGCTATATTTCTTTTGAGATTATTTACAAGGATAGAAACGGTTAAACTTTGGAGAAGAAAGAGAGGGATTGTTTGGCCATTGGTTCAGAAAAACACAAGAGTAGTAAAGAGAAAAGAAATGTATGTATATGGGTTGTTGACAACGGCCATAATTAAATGAATTATGAATCCTACCAGAGCAACTAGGTACGTTGCAGTGCTCCCAGCGGGCATTAGGATCCGTAGTGTAACACCACGGTCCATTGCTGTCCCCATCAGGGTTTCTGCAGAAGTTGGAGTAAAGCTCTGCTTGTGGGTGGCTCTGCGGCGTGAAACTGCAGCAGAAACATTAAGAACAAATCTCACAAAGGCATAAAAGGATATGAAATGATGATGTAAAATCAAATGCAAACACATACTTTGGCCTGTGTGGGTAGCTTGAGTCCCATCTTTGACAGATCTTTCCTGAGTTTGTTCTGGACTTTGTTCCTCTATAATCTCTTCCTATTCCATTTACACACTCAAGAAGATAGTCTAGAAAAGAAAAGAAAAGAAATAGATTGACTGATGTTTATCACAAATTTCTTATCTGATCTGAGTTCTGTGATGTTTTATGAAACTAAATTAAATTACAGCAGTGTTTAACTTTCAGGTGAAGCTGTTTTCAGTGGTGGAGATTCTTCCTCTGTAATTCTCACCACTGCAGACCATACAGTGGTCTCTGGCCTGCTGTAGAGGAGGGGTAGCACAGTGAGCTCGCAGGAGCGGCACGGGGGTGTGTTTGAAACAGGTATGCTGGGTCAGGTTAAATGACACTGCTATCTTTTGGGGGTTTTCCAGTGACAGTGAAGCAGAAGGACGTGTGTGTGGCAGCAGCCTTGGAGAGACTGTTCCAGCGTGCAGAGCACCGAAACAACAGCATCTGCTGCCCACAGATAATAAAAGATAACAGAGTAAACTGCCAACTGTGTGTGTGCGTGGGGTCCTTACCACAGTGGTGCTGAAATCTTGGTGCTATGTCAGACCCCCAGTCACTCTGCCCGCTCCAGATTGTGGGCCAGGTGATGTCTGCACAGCAGGCGGCTGCGCAGGAGGAGCAGCTGGGGGTATTGCGGGACCACTTGGAGTGGGACACCGCTGTACTGGAGCGGCTGATGGGGGCTGCAGCTGTGCCAGCGTGTCATCCCCCCCGCCCCCACGCTGTCAGTGGCACTTCACCGGATGGTACCGTTGGTTAGGGCTGCACGATTAATCATTAGAAAATCGCGATCTCGATTCATACTTATGTGCGATCTCATTTCCAAATGACAACGATTTAAAAGATTTTTTTAAAAAGACGACGACGACGATTGTACCGCATTTTGGTCCAGGACGTAATCTGCATGAAAACAAGCGCTCTCTCTTCCTGCTCAACAAATGACAAGGGCGGAGCCTTATACCACGTGATACAGAAGCTGTGCCGTGTGATGCTAAAATTAGCAGGGAAAAAAACAACGGAGAGCACGTCAGGGATGATGAGAAAGTGACAGTAGAAAATCCGTCCCGGTCAACCACCCAAACATCAATAACGGGAACCTTATACAGCGCTTCCCTATACACGTCGAACTCCCGCAGGCACAAAGAAATTACGGAGGCTATCACTTATAACCTGACTAAAGATATGGCTCCCATCAACACTGTGCAAAACGAGGGATTTAGGAAAATGATCAACACCCTAGACAAATGCTACACAGTGCCGTCCCGCAACTATTTTTTCTATTGTTGCACTACCTGCTCTATACACGCAGTGTCGAGCAACGGTGGAGACGGAATTTCAAGCAGTACAACATTTTGCAGCAACAACAAAACGTGAGACATTTGTTGTTTTTATGTTTATTTATTGTTTTTATGTTCAGTCTCAACTGTTACGAAGTTGATGTGCAGTTAATAAGTGCAATAAATATTTATACTGGAAAAGAAAATCGTGAGAGAATCGTGATCTCAATTCTACCGTTGGTATTTATAGAGACTTTTCACGCCACAATGCTGGGGTGCTGCTGTCCGGAGGAAGAGTGGGCACCACGGCTGTTGCCTCTGTTGTCGGGTGAAGCCCAGACAGCTGCCCTGAGCCTGCCTCCGGCGTCCCATGGAGTGTATTAAGATGTCTGTCAGGCGGAATTGGATCACCTTGGTCTTTCCCCGGAGGATTACCGGCAGCAGTTCCACGCTGGTCAGATGCCGGGAGGGGAGCGGCTGATAGCATGGGCAAGGCAGCTCGAAGACGAGGCGAGGTGGCTGTGTCCAGGGCGCATGTAGGAAGACGCCCATATGCTGGACTTGGTGGTCATGGAGCAATTTGTGAAGGGGTTGCCCGACGCCACCACACATTGGGATCGCTACCACAGCCCCATCGATCAGAACGTGGCAGTCAAACTGGTGGAGGACCATCTGGCCACTGGCCAGGAGTACACGCATCTGAGCAGCCAGCCTACAGGATGCCGGCGACATTGAAGAAGGGACCTCAGCATGGACAGGACGGAGTGAGCACCGGTGTGGAGCCCCAAGAACCTGTTTGCACCCCTGCTTCCTGCCAGAGACCCAGAAATGTTCGTCGCCGCCTCTGAGCCATGGGCGGCTGAACAGACCCTGGGGCCAGAGTGCTGAAAGTGCGGGTGGCTGGGGCACCTACGGCGGGAGTGTCCGTTGATGGAGGTGGGCCAGGTGTTCCGCTTCGCTGGGGCTCCGGCCTTGGGGGCTGCTCCCAGACCCTCGTCCACTGAAGCTTGGTTTGCCCCGGCTCATTGTTGGAGGCGGAGTGGGTGGAGGTAAAATGTGTGCATGGGGATGTTCACAGGTATTCCATAGTACCGCTGCTGCTAAAATTCCGGGGCAAAATGCATAGGGGAAAGGCTGCGGTTAGCCCGCGCCTGTCGCGTCCCCTGATTTTGGGTACAAATTGGCTGGGGTTTCATAGCTTGTTGGAGCAGTACATGGGGATGCGATTATGACTGGTAGATGCGTGTAATGTCTGCATGGTGCTCAGTGGTGACGCGGGGTCGTCCAATGCTGACTTTTGTGGGGAAGAAGAAGTGGGTCCTTCTACGGAGGTCCTTCTGTCTTCTGTGTCACGCCCTATGGAAGATTTTCCACTGGAGCAGTCTTGTGATGACACCCTACACTCAGCCTATGACCAAGTGATAGATATTGATGGTCACCTGGAGTGCCCTGAAGCCATGCAGACTTACCCGCACTTCCAATTGCGGAACAGTAGGCTGTATTGAGTGAGTTGCGACACTCACACTAACGAAATACACACCCAGTTGTTGGTGCCACGGAGCCGGCTGAAAATGATTTCCCGGGCGGCTTATTGCAACCCCATGGCAGGGCACATGGGATGCAAGAAAACTCAGGAACAAGTAATGGCCCGATTTTATTGGCTGGGCAGACGTGCGCCGATGGTGCGTGTCATGCCCGGATTGCCAGATGGTGAGCCAGCCAGCCGTTCCAAAAGCGCTTTTGCATCCATTACCCTTAATGGAGGTCCCATTCGAACGCATTGGTGTGGACCTCATTGGGCCATTCCACCAGAGTGCACGCGGCTATCACTTTGTATTAGCTCTGGTGGACTATGAAACGTGATACCCAGAAGCAGTGCCACTGCGCACCATTTCTGTAAAGAGCCTGGCTCAGGCACTGTTTCAGGTCATCTCCCGAGTTGGTATTCCGAAAGAAATACTGACTGACCAGGGCACGTCGTTCTTGTCTCGCATACTCAAAGAGCTGTATGAATTACAGGGCATTAAATCCGTTTGGACCAGCATCTACCACCCTCAGACTGACGTGGAGCAGCTGAATAAGACTTTGAAGTCCATGATTCGTAAGTTCATTCATGAGGTTGAACACAATTGGGATCGCTAGTTAGACCCTCTGTTGTTTGCAGTGCGGGGAGTTCCCCAGGCCTCCACGGGATTTTTTACCTTTGAATTACTGTACGGCAGGAAGCCGCAGGCAGGAGAAAAGTCCAAGCCCCGCAAAAAATGAAATTCAGTACGTGCTGGACTGCTAAAACCGCTTCTCCGGTGAGCCTGGTTAAGGAAAGAGATGAGTTGAGGCCGGAGGTACCAAATTCCACTACTCCTGCCTCCCTTCATTGTGATAACTATCTCACACAGGCCCAGAGAGCAGTTGATGCTGCATTGCAACAGCCTGGTGCAGCCTGGCATATGGTGTGTTCATGGCCCTACAGGCTACCCGAACATAAAAATTGTTCAGAGGTAATTGGCTTAGATGCTAAAGCTGGGAGTAATAGAAGAATTATGATATAGCCCCATCGTTCTTGTGGTGACAAAAGATGGGTCTATATGGTTCTGTGTTGACTATCGCAAGGTGAATGAGGTGTCACAGTTTGATGCTTACCCCATGCCCCGGGTCGACGAGCTCCTGGACCGGTTAGGCAATGCCTGTTTCTTCACGACGCTGGATTTGACTGAGGGCTACTGGCAAATTCCCTTTTCTGGAGAGTCCAGGGAAAAGACGGCTTTCTCTACTCCATACGGGTTGTACCAGTACCTTCCAGCTCCTCATGGACTGGGTGCTGAGACCACACACTGCGAATGCTGCCGCCCACTTGGATGATGTTATCATCTTCAGGGACACCTGGACGAAGCATGTGCAGCGGGTGGCCGCGGTCCTGGAGTTCCTGAGACATGCGGGGCTCACAGCCAACCCGAAGAAGAGTGCGGTTGGACAGAAGGAGGTAGAAGTATGTGGGGTACCACTTGGGGGGCGGGCAGGTTCGTCCTCAGGTGGAGAAGACAGCAGCAATTGCATCCTGCCTGCGCCCCTAGACCAAAATGGAGGTGAGACGGTTCCTGGGGCTGGCCGGCTATTATGTTTCAAATATTTTTATTGAGAGCAAGTATCATGATTGTAGTTTTTACAAATTGACATAACATAGCTTATGCTCCTTTTTTTCTCTAAACTAATAAGGCAAATAATTAAACAACACCAACAACAAACAAAAAAAAAAAAAAAAAAAAAAAACCCGCAGTCACCCATAAGGGGTCCCAATACCCCGGCTGTCGGCAAAAGGGAAGAGAAACAAGTAAACAAAATTTTATATTTTCCCAAGGTATATAAGTAAAGGGTGCCAGATTAATTCAAAATCTTTTACATTGTCATTCATACTATATCTTATTTTTTCAAGGTGAAGAGTGTTTATAAGTTCAGTAAGCCACATTTTTAATACAGGAGTTTCATTGCCTTTCCAAAGCTGCAGGATCAATTTCTTTGCAATAATCAAAGCATATGCCATAAACCTTTTTTGAGAGTGTTGTAAATTTTGTGTTTCGTTGGAAATCCCAAAGATGATTACTGTCGGATTTGGTTCAATCTTACTTTTAAAAATATTAGACATATAAGTAAAAATATCATACCAAAAACCCTGAAGCCTTGGACATAGTGCAAAACAATGTAACAAATTTCCATAGTGTATCTTGCATTTTTCACAGAGGGGGGAACACTCTGGATACATTTTGTGAAGTTTTTCCCTTGAATAGTGTAGTCTGTGTATAATTTTGTACTGAATTAAACAGTGACGGGAATTAATAAAAGGCGTATTTATGTTGTGTAAGGCCTCCTGCCAGAAATCTTCTGATAGGAGAGTCCCAAAATCTTTTTCCCACTCCTCTTTGATTGAAGTAGTTGAAGGTATACTCATCTCCTGTATTGAATTATAAAATAATGAAATTCTCTGTTCAAACCCCCTTCCATCACTAAGACATCTGTCCAAAGGATCGGACGATATGTTTTCAAATTGTGGCAGGTATGTACGGATATAGTCTCTTAGTTGAAGATATCTAAAAAAATGACTGTGAGGCAATCCAAATCTATCTTTTAAATGTTGGAATGACATAAAAGTATCATTTAGGTATAAATCCTTTAATTTACAAATTCCCAATTCCTGCCATATATTGAAAGCTCCGTCTACACATGATGGAAGGAAAGAGGGGTTAGCTGTAATGGGTGTACACATTGATAGTTTTTTCAATTTGAAGTGCTTAATTATTTGTCTCCAAATTTGTACGGTATTATAAATCACTGGATTCGAATTGTAATATGAGTTTGTCAAAAGAATAGGAGAGAGTAGTATTCCACCAACACAGTAAGGAAGGCAATCCTCCCGCTCCATCTGTAAGCCGTTAGGGAGTATTGCTGTGTCATCCAATAGAAGGGAAATTATTCTTAAATTTGATGCCCAGTAGTAGTACATAAAGTTAGGTAGTGTAAGTCCACCAAGGGATCTATGTTTGCATAGGTGGTCTTTTTTTATTCTATGTGTTTTATAATTCCATATAAATGGCATAATGATGGCGTCCATCTTTTTAAAAAAAGATTTGGGCAAGAAAATTGGGATGTTTTGAACCAGATACAAATACTGCGGGAGAAATACCATTCTTATTGAATTCACTCTCCCTATTAAAGAAATAGGAAGTGTCCTCCAGTACTGAATGTTATTTTTAAGTTTCTCCAGTAAGGGAAGAAAATTCTCTTTCATTAGGGAGCTGTGTTTTTTTGGTATTGTAATGCCCAAGTAAGTGATTTTTTCATAGGTTATTTTAAATGGGAGAGATGTAAGCCATTGTTTATTCTCTAATTTAATGGGCAGTATTTCGCTTTTTCCCCAGTTAATCTTGTAGCCTGCGAAAGTACTGAATTTATCAATCACGGAGAGAATTGCTGGGAGGGATATTAATGGTTTTGTTATGTATAATAATATGTCGTCAGCATAGAGCGATATAGAATTAGAAGTGTATGTTGTATCATAACCGTGTATATCCATATGGGTTCGAATTGTCTGTGCTAAGGGTTCCAAAGCCAGGGCAAATAATAATGGACTAAGAGCGCATCCTTGTCTTGTACCTCTGCTGAGTTTAAACTGAGTTGATAATGTCTGATTTGTAAGAATTCTGGCTGTGGGATTATTATAAAGTAGTTTTATCCAAGAGATGAAATCTTGTCCCAGTTGAAATTTTTCTAGGACTGCAAAGAGGTAGGACCACTCCACATGATCGAATGCCTTTTCGGCATCCAAGCTAAGTATAAGTAGGTCCTGTTGTACCTTGGGGGAATAGATTATATTAAATAGACGTCGAAGATTATTAAAAGAACTCCTGTTTGGAATGAAACCTGTTTGGTCTGGATGCACCAATTTATCTATTACTGTATTAAGTCTACTCGATAGTATTTTAGCCAGAATTTTTTGATCAGAATTTAATAGAGAAATAGGTCTATATGATCCCACTTCCTCCAGTGCTTTGCCTTTTTTTGGAAGTACTATAATAGTTGCTTCATTCAATGTTGGAGGTAGGGTGCTCATTTTGTATGCATGGTTATATAATTTAAATAGATATGGACTTAATTTGATCTTAAAGTATTTATAAAACTCATTCCCTAACCCATCAGGGCCTGGACTCTTGTTGTTTTTTAGTAATCCGATAGATTTTTGTAATTTCGGCTATTATGGCCAATTTGTGCCAGGGTTTGCGGACCTGACCAGCCCCTTGATCGAAAGAGTGCCTCAGATCTGGTCCAGTGGACAGGGCAGTGCCAGGCAGCGTTTGTGTGGGTGAAACAGGCTCTCTGTGGGGAGCTGCTGCTATACACACTTAATTTCTCTCTCCCTTTTCTCCTGCAGACAGATGCCTCAAACAGAGGGCTGGGGGCCGTTTTGTCCCAGCAGGTCGGGGGAGTCGACCGACTGGTTGGTACATCAGCTGGAAGCTAATGGACCGAGAAACCTGGTACAGCACTGTGGGAAGGGAGTGCCTAGCGATCGGGTGGGCGGTTGACTCCCTTCATTACCAGCTCCCGGGATGCCCATTCACCCTCTGCTCAGACCATGCCCTGCTGCAGTGGCTCCACTGCATGAAGGATGCCAACGCCCAGATTACCCAGTGGTATCTGGCCTTGCAGCCTTTTAAGTTCAGTTTTTCAGAACATTGTGTAGTGCCTATATTTCACATATTAGCTACATTAAATACCAAACCAAATGGCAATTGTTGAAAGAGAAATGGCTGCTAGAGGACAATTAGACATGTATGTCAGCTGAACAAAACAAAACAAACACAATAACATGTATGAATCTTACCAAAGCAGCTGGGTACGTTGCAGTGCTCCCAGCGGGTGTTAGCATCAGTAGTGTAACACCACGGTCCATTTCTGTCCCCATCAGGGTTTCTGCAGAAGTTGGACTCTAGATCTGCTTGTGGGTGGCTCTGCGGCATGAAACTGCAGCAGAAACATTATGAAACGTTTTAACAAAGGCATAAAAGGATATGAAGTGATGATGTAAAATCAAAGGCAAACACATACTTTGGCCTGTGTGGGTAGCTTGAGTCCCATCTTTGACAGATCTTTCCTGAGTTTGTTCTGGACTTTGTTCCTCTGTAATCTCTTCCTATTCCATTTACACACTCCAGAAGATATGCTAGAAAAGAAAAGAAAAGAAAATCACTAGAAATAGATTTATTGATGTTTATCACAAATTTCATAATATAAATTATTTATCCGGTGCGAGTTCTGTGATGTTTTATGAAACTAAATTAAATTACAGCAGTGTTTAACTTTCAGGTGAAGCTGTTTTCAGTGGTGGAGATTTTTCCTCTGTAATTCTCATTATTTCAGACCAGCCATTCCTCTGTGAAGGAAAACACTGATTTATCTCAAATATCATGGCCATGCATTATAACTTACCAAAGCAGCTGGGTACGTTGCAGTACTCCCAGCGGGTGTTAGGATCAGTAGTGTAACACCACGGTCCATTGCTGTCCCCATCAGGGTTTCTGCAGAAGTTGGAGTAAAGCTCTGCTTGTGGGTGGCTCTGCGGCTTGAAACTGCAGCAGAAACATTTCGAAAAACTTTCACTAAGACATAAAAGGATATGAAATGATGATGCAAAATCAAATGCAAACACATACTTTGGCCTGTGTGGGTAGCTTGAGTCCCATCTTTGACAGATCTTTCCTGAGTTTGTTCTGGACTTTGTTCCCCTGTAATCTCTTCCTATTCCATTTAAACACTCCAGAAGATATGCTAAAAGAAAAGGAAAGAAAAGACTAGAAATAGATTTATTGATGTTTATCACACATTTCCTATAGTAAATAATTTATCTGATCCGAGTTCTGTGATGTTTTACAAAACTAAATTAAGCTGTTTATAGACACAGTACCTCACTCATCATGACACATATGCTAAACATTAACTACAATGTCAACAAAAAACATTGGAAACAAAAAACATGTAAACTAGAAAAGACTGGCCACTGTAGCCGACAGAAAGGACAGCATGAAAACATAGGCTTTAGTGTTTGTATTATTCATAGAGAAAAATGAGGATCGTTACCATTTCTTTCATATAAAGCTATGGTGCTTCTGCGAAAGACACTGTCTGTTTTGGAGTTTACCGCTGCTGTCCAACACTCTTGGTCCTTTTCATTATAGATAAAAGACCTGTGTGTAAAAAAAAAAAGAAAAGAAAAATTAAAAAATTGTTGATTCCTTTCTTGAAAGGTGCTATACAAATCTAAGTTATCTACACATTAGGTTTTGAGGTGGCCAATGGAACAACGCATACATGGACAAGGGTTGATAATTTGGTATTAATAGAAAAAGCTACTATGCCAGCTAACCCACTAAAAGAGATAAAATCAAATCACTTTTATTGTTATAACACATGTGTGCAAGTTTAACAAACAACAGTAGTGTGCAAAATACAAGAGACAGGATGCAAGCCAAATATAACAGGAATGTGAAAATTATGAGAATAAATATATGTATAAATATAAGAATGTATGCACATTAATTAATATTTATACCACATATATATATATATATATATATATATATATATATATATATATATATATATATATATATATATATATATATGTGTGTGTGTGTGTGTGTGTGTGTGTGTGTGTGTATTAGGGGTGCAACAATACTAGTATCGATATTGAACCGTTCGATACGGTGCTTACAGTACAGTACAGTGCTCGGTGCGCATATGTATCGAAAAATACAACATTTTTTATTTATTTTATCAACTTTTTTTCTGACGATGCTGTCTGTGTTGAGCGCTCAGTGGATCTGCGTTCGACTACTCCGCCTAGGCTGCACTGTCGAGTGCAGATCCACTGAGCGCAGCGCAAGCTAGCAAGACAGAAGCAAAGCTCGTTGCAACATGGCAACTCCCTCAACGCTACCTGAAATTGAACCTCCCCCACCCTCATTCAGATCTGGCGTTTGGAACTATCTTGGTTTTCATGTGAAGCATGACCCTGATGGACAAAAGTAAAACAGTATGTTGGATGTGCCACGCAATGCTCAATTACATTGGTGGGAACTAGTGCGTTAGCGCAGTTAGCTTGTTAACGTGTTGACGCCGTCCAGCCCCAAGCACGGGGCGATCCGCGGTAACTCGTTAACAGAGATTTGCCGCGTTATGGCGTTAATGTAATTTTAACGAGATTAACACTGACAGCACTAGTGGGATCACAACGAATGGACAACGAACACAACGACTGCACATTTATGCTGACATCATCCTAGTGCAAAGACAAGTAGAAGCAGACAAAAACAACAAGCACGCATGCTACAAACTTTATCATTTAGACAGCTGTTAGCACAGGATTCTCCTTATGGGGACCTGATATGTTTAATATGCTGCTGAGAATATAGCCCAGAAGAAGCGTATAGTATAGCTTTTATTTTGGAAGGAGCCATTTCTCTGTAATAAACTCTTTTTTCCAAAGATGAGTGATTCCTCGATCAGATAGATTTATTTTTTTTATTTTGTTGTTTCGGCAACATTAAATTTGAAAACTGTACTTTTGAGTTAAAATATATATTTATAATTGTAATAAATGATAAATTAAAAAGGCATGAACATTTTTTTGTATCGAAAAAATATCGAACCGTGTCACCAAAGTATCGAACCGAACCGTGAATTTTGTGTATCGTTGTACCCCTAATATATATATATATATATATATATATATATATATATATATATATATATATATATATATATATAAAAACACCCAGCACGCCCCTGCGGGCAGTTTATCCTTCAAGCTCGGGTCCTCTACCAGAGGCCTGGGAGCTTGAGGGTCCTGCGCAGTATCTTAGCTGTTCCCAGGACTGCGCTCTTCTGGACAGAGATCTCCGATGTTGTTCCCGGGATCTGCTGGAGCCACTTGCCTAGCTTGGGAGTCACCGCACCTAGTGCTCCGATTACCACGGGGACCACCGTTACCTTCACCCTCCACATCCTCTCGAGCTCTTCTCTGAGCCCTTGGTATTTCTCCAGCTTCTCGTGTTCCTTCTTCCTGATATTGCTGTCATTCGGAACCGCTACATCGATCACTACGGCCGTCTTCTTCTGTTTGTCTACCACCACTATGTCCGGTTGGTTAGCCACCACCATTTTGTCCGTCTGTATCTGGAAGTCCCACAGGATCTTAGCTCGGTCATTCTCCACCACCCTTGGGGGCATCTCCCATTTTGACCTCGGGACTTCCAGGTTATACTCGGCACAGATGTTCCTGTACACTATGCCGGCCACTTGGTTATGGCGTTCCATGTATGCCTTGCCTGCTAGCATCTTGCACCCTGCTGTTATGTGCTGGATTGTCTCTCTCTCTCTCTCTCTCTCTCTCTCTCTCTATATATATATATATATATATATATATATATATATATATATATATATATATATATCTTATAAAGTTTGTATCTGCCTTGTGTGAAACTTGTATGAAAAGCATATAAGAGTGAAAACAGATATAAGATCCCTTGAAAAATTATATAATGAAACTTGTATGTTTTGGATACTTACTAAAACAATATATGAAAGTAATGAGAAAGTGGCCACTTTCATGAGTAAATCACGTAAGCCTTATATGATTTACTCATGAAAGTGTAATCACATATAAGTTTTTACTATTTCTTTTCCATATGGGCGGGTCACAGTCGCAGCACCCCATCCATGTCTGATCTTCCTTCGGCAGATCCAGCAACACTGAACCTGGCCCCACCTTATCATGCGAATATCATTTCGCATGATAAGGTGGGGCCAGGTTTCACAATGAACACACCCGAAACTCTGGCTGATTGGGACCCACGCCCAGTTTCCCACCTTGGCTCAGGCGATTAGAGGATCATCAGGGGGTCCTTTTGTCCCTCTGTGGGGGGGCACTCCCACTAGGTTTATATCTGGGACTCTCCACCATTTGACCTTAGAACTGAAGAAGCTTCTCGGATGAGAGGTGAAACGTCTTCAAGCAACTTAAAGAAGTCCAGACGCTTTTCTTTGCAAGCTCCTTTGACAGACTGATTTACAACACAACATGGGGACATGAACAGAGCACCAAGGACAGACACAGGTAGGGCTGACAATACACCAAACTACAGGTTCAACCCTAAACTAATACAAACCAGAATAAACACAAAACGGTGGGTCAACGACCCAGGACCATGACACTATGTGCCATCTTTGTGTACGCTTTCCCACCCAGACTTCTAGACTTCTGATTGGCCAACATTTCTACACGGTTAGGAATATATCGCCATTTGTTGCTTTGGCATGTTCCTAGCAGTGTTTTCCTTCAATTTTGCGTTTACATGTGGACGGGATTATTTTTTAAAACGAAAACGGAAAATCTCAGTTTTCAAAAATACCTGTGTACGTGTGCACGTAGCCCCAGTCTCCAAGTGTTTTAAGTCGATAAATATGTACTTAAAAAAATAATGACAAATAGAAAATCTGTCCATGTGTACCAAAAACATACATCAAATGCTTAGGTAAACTACTGTGCAACAGTTGAACTACAAAGTAGAGAAGAATGCAAATATACAGTTACAGCAATTCCTTAACTTACAAATTTCAAACCATACATAAAATGCATATTTATCACGACATGCTGTTTCTGTGATAGATCCCAACTAGCTTATGTGCAGAGGTTAAATTATGAACACTATATATATTTGAATTAGCTATGTCTTTCATTTTAGGCTATCATGCTTGTGTTAGCTAGCATGTGCTAACTAACACAGCTTGTGTTAGCATTGTGCTATATTGTTGCACTAACAAGCTAGCAAGCGTGGCTTAAACAGCCAGATTCACAACAAAAAAAAACCCCAAACATGAATAATTATCACTGAAAAGAATTAACAGACTAATGATACCTGTTCACACAAAGTATTTTCATCGAGATGGTTGAAGACAGATTCACTCTTTGTCACGTCCTGCAGAGCAGACCGAGTGGAGTGAGTGAGGTGGACCCAGGTGCATACTGACCTTAACCTCCTAAGACCCGAACTTATCCACGGCATGCATTTTAAATTTCTCTTTGATATTTGGGCTCATTGGGACCCGATGAATGTAAAAATAAAGAATTACCAGATTTTTTTTTTTTTTTACCTAATTTTTGTTTCTAAGAAAAATGAGAGCCACATATGAGGATATCTGTTTACATTTTCCATAAAACAGTAGCAGTATAATGTCCTTGTAAGTGGATATCAGGCCCTTGTAGAGCAAAATTCAGTATTTTGGTCTAAATAACCCAAAATGTGATGTCCACGTATGTGGACGCCAGGTCCTAGGAGGTTAATGAAAAACAAGCCTTTATTTTGGGGCTAACACTCACAGACAAGAAGCAAGGCAAAATGAGGGAACATCTTTCTTTCTTTATTTTGTCTTTGCCTGTCCCGTTCGGTACTTTAGCAATCACGCTTGTTGTCTGAAGGACAGGAAAGAGCCCAACGAATTTATTTTTTCAAGTGGAGAAAATATGCCAATGCCATGTTGTTCAACTTGATTAGTCTGTATTATCATTCTTTATTTATGTTATTTTTTTAAGTTATTACAAATTGGACAGACATATGGAAAGGGAGAAAGGAAGCAAAGGGGTAGGGGAGACGGTAAAAGAAGACACTGCGAAAATCCGTTTGATCACCCGTCAAAAGAAGAAAAGAGAAAACAAACAGCACAACATGATAGAGACAACAACCTAGATACATGTAAGTAACAGTAAATACTAAATATTGAATGTTACTAAGTGGCACGGAGGACCGACAGTGCACAATATGCTTTAAGTTAGCAGCCAAGGAAGATAGGTTTGTGTATGTGAGCGCCTGTGTGTACACCTGTATGCGTGAGCGCGTTTAAGTTTAAAAGGTTTCTCCATCTGGGGGTGTGAGGGAAAATCTAAACTTAAACTAGGAAACTATAAATAAGACTTTCACTATGACTTGACAAAATTAAACTGGATGTGGGGTAGGTAACACAGACGATGCAACAATGAACAAAGGGAGACGGAGGACTTTGTTACGACTGTTGTCGTAATGTTGTCTCATATGTAAATCTGAGTGTACAGGTTAGTGATGGGTCGGTCGTGAATGAAATGGCTCTTAGAGCCGGGTCCTTATTAGGAGCCATGGGTTTTTTCCTCTTTCTCTTGCTCTCTCGCTCTCTCACTTTTTTTTTTTGCTTCATGCTGCACGTTAGCCTTGTGTTTGGGCTGAGCAGAGACGGGAGACACAAACAGAGCCTTGTGTTTGTGCCCGAGGGGACAGGGGCGGTAGTTACATCGCAACAGCAGTAGCACACGAAAAGACCAGGAGGGAGAGAGAGAGAATGACAGAAACAACAAGAGACAACATCATTATATTAGAAAGTTATGTTAAAGAAAATGAGTGACACCAAGAAAAGAAGAAAAATCTGTAACCATTTCAATTTTATTGAAAATAGAAATGCTCTTCTGAATAGTTGCTGGGATGCTTAGAACTCAAAATTCACTGCTTTAAATAGTTTATTTTGATGCACATGCTGTTTTCTTTTGCAAAGAAAGCAGTCTCCATTGTTGACATACCATCACCTGATGTCCAGTAACATCATATCATCATTCCTTTCTCTGGCTTTTTCATAATGTAAAACAAAGTTTACACTTTAAATTGACTTACATTACATTTTCTTCTCTTCTATCTTGTACTTAATTTGTCACTAATTCCAACACAGATAAACATTCAGCCACATATGAATACACTTTAAGTTAACATTAAGTTTTTGCTATTTTAGTTCACATACATTTGTCATTAGTTCAATCCCACATGAACATCCATTTCAACGTGCTCGTTCTTATTCATTTTCTTAGGAACACTTTTCCTACATTTCTCTTCAAAACTCAGTTTTTGTCAATCACCAAATATTATAATATAACATAATAAATAGAATATTTTTTAAATCAGAACATCTTGTATAAAGTGTGATTTTCTGATTTTGTTTAACTTGTATTTTTCTTCTCTGGCAGAATTTGTGATTTTCATGCACTACTTAATGTGTATCCATACTTAATAAAAAATACTTTATAAAAACGTTCATGTCAGAGCAGAACAACGTATACATGTTAAGACATCCTCAACAACCGCATTACGGATGATAGCTTTTAGTTGGCTTTGATGGTTGCATTGATCCAGTCCACAAACTTAGAAACTTGAGTGTAAACACTGGCCGTCCTGCCCAACGTACATCACTCAGTCCATGTTGCGACACCCTGAAGGACAAATCTGTTCTGCTCATAACAAACCGGAGGACCACCTCTGTCACCCTACAGGTAGGAAACAAAAACTAGATATTAGATAGTGGATACTTTACTATTTTACTCACACAGCTGTTTTTGACTGATGCTAAAACCAAGCTAAGAAAGTGTCAGAGTCTGCGTGTGGAGAGAGGAGAGCGGACCCAAATGCAGACAAAATGAAGCGTGGAACATAACTAGATTTTAACGAAAAGGGAGCTGTTCATTGTGGCTGTTAGAAAGGTGCAAAACAAACCTAAAGTGGAAAAACTAAACATAAACATGAAAACCTGGTGTGGAAGGGTGGATACCTGGAAACAGGGCGTGAACACAACAGACAACCTAACAATGGATGCATGACAACAGATCACATAAATACTAGGGGTGCAACGATACACAAAATTCCCGGTTCGGTTCGATACTTTGGTGTCACGGTTCGATATTTTTTCAATACAAAATAAAATGTTCATGCCTTTTTAATTTGTCATTTATTAAAATTATAAATATATATATTTTAACTCAAAAGTACAGTTTTTAAATTTAACCCTAACCCTTGTGCGTGTTTTTTATTTTGACAGCGAATGCGCACCTGCGGACCACTTATGTGCAGCCCTGGTTATTTAGCTCGTCATATTGCAGCCACAGAAATTCTTTTGTCCATGAAACCATAAAGCTGCACTTTCTTTTTGCCTTATAGTCTGATTTGTCATAACTTTTCCGTTTTGCGGTAAGCTTTTCTTTGGCTGTCACTTCTTCACCCTGACCTGTCTTATTTGGCTCAGCAGAACTGAAATAAATCCTGCTGCTTTTACAGACGCACTCACATAAGCTCAGCGATTCTCTGCGCGATCAACCTCTCACATGTTTAAGCTGCGGGAGATTTCACTTGTCATGTTTGCATAGTAAGCTAACGATTGATAAGACGATGTCAGAGGAATTGGTGCACAAATTATCATCACTCACCAATCAGTACTGTCGCTCTCTATACACAGTTCACGCGATTGCAAAGTGAAAGCAAAAAAACAAGCGCAAATTCAAACGCGATTTCAATATGTCACATATTGACAGTGGCTCACCGATGCCAATGACATAATTACCCAGCTACATTTCCGAAAGAATGCAAAAGCATTGACATATATTTTTCCTTCCTACAATAGCCGGACGGGCAGGGCAGAGATAGATTTTGGTAGCCCGACTGGAAAAATCGCTAGCCACGGGACGTCGGGCTAGCGATTTTGCGAGCCCTGTATCTGATTGAGAAATCACTCATCTTTGGAAAAGAGAGTTTATTACAGAGAAATGGCTCTTTCCAAAATAAAAGCTATACTATCCGCTTCTTCTGGGCTATATTCTCAGCAGCATATTAAACATATCAGGTCCCCATAAGGAGACTCATGTGCTAACGGATGTCTAAATGACTCGGGTAAAGTTTGTAGCATGCATGCTTGTTGTTTTTGTCTTTGCACTAGGATGATGTCGGCGTAAATGTGCAGTCATATTCGTTGTGTTCCCACTAGTGCTTTCAGGTTAACCTCGTTAAAATGACCTTAACGCCACAACACGGCAAATCTCCGTTAACGAGCTACCCCTGATAGCCCCGTGCATGGGGCTAGACGGCCAACACGTTAACGAGCTAACTGCGCTAACACACTAGCTCCCACCCATGTAATTGAGCATTGCGTGGCACATCCAACATACTGTTTTACTTTAGTCCATGACGCGCTTACCTTCAGGGTCATACGTCACATGAAAACCAAAATAATTCCAAACGCCAGATCTGAATGAGGGTGGGGGAGGTTCAATTTGCCATGTTGCAAGGAGAGCTTAACTTCTGTCTCGCTAGCTTGCCCTGCCCTTGGGGGCATCTCCCATTTTGACCTCGGGACTTCCAGGTTATACTTGGCACAGATGTTCCTGTACACTATGCCGGCCACTTGGTTATGGCGTTCCATGTATGCCTTGCCTGCTAGCATCTTTCACCCTGCTGTTATGTGCTGGATTGTCTCTGGGGCATCTTTACACAGCCTGCACCTGGGGTCTTGCCTGGTGTGATAGACCCCAGCCTCTATGGATCTTGTCCTCAGAGCTTGTTCTTGTGCTGCCATGATTAGTGCCTCTGTGCTGTCTTTCAGTGAAGCTTTGTCCAGCCACTGGTAGGATTTCTGGATATCAGCCACCTCCTCTATCTAATGTATTCTTGGATGTTCATTGTCTCATCCTGGACTGTGGTGCTGACACTCACCAGTCCCCGGCCCCCTTCCTTCCGCTTAGCATACAGCCTCAGGGTGCTGGACTTGGGGTGAAACTCTCCATGCATGGTAAGGAGCTTTCTTGTCTTTATGTCAGTGGCTTCTATCTCCTCCTTTGGCCAGCCTATTACCCCAGCAGGGTACCTGATCACGGGCAGGGCGTACGTGTTGATGGCCCAGATCTTGTTCTTACCATTCAGCTGACTCCTCAGGACTTGCCTGACCCTCTGCAGGTACTTGGTGGTTGCAGCTTTTCTAGCAGCCTCTTCATGGTTCCCATTCGCCTGCGGGATCCCCAAGTACTTGTAACTGTCCTCTATGTCTGCAATGTTGCCTTCTGGTAGTTCAATCCCCTCAGTTCTGACTACCTTCCCTCTCTTTGTTACCATCCGACTACACTTCTCCAGTCCGAACGACATTCCAATGTCATTGCTGTATAGCCTGGTAGTGTGGATCAGTGAATCGATGTCTCGTTCACTCTTGGCATACAGCTTGATGTCATCCATGTACAGGAGGTGGCTGACAACTGCTCCGTTCCGTAGTCGGTATCCGTAGCCAGTCTTGTTAATGATCTCACTGAGGGGGTTCAGGCCTATGCAGAACAGCAGTGGGGACAGAGCATCTCCTTGGTAGATCCCGCACTTGATGGTGACTTGTGCTATGGGCTTGGAGTTGGCCTCTAATGTTGTACGCCACATCCCCATTGAGTTCCTGATGAAGGCTCTTAGGGTCCCATTGATCTTGTACAATTCTAGGCATTCCAGTATCCAGCTGTGGGGCATTGAGTCATAGGCCTTCTTGTAATCAATCCAGGCAGTGCACAGGTTGGTCAGTCTGGTCTTGCAGTCTCGGCTGACTGTTCTGTCTACCAGTAGTTGGTGTTTTGCACCTCTGGTATTCTTGCCAATTCCTTTCTGTGTCCCGCTCATGTATTGACCCATGTGCCTGTTCATCTTAGCCGATATGATGCCTGACAGGAGCTTCCATGTAGGGCTGGGACAACGCGTCGACGTAATCGATTACGTCGACGCAAAAAATACATCGACGTAAAAAAATCTGCGTCGATGCGTCGTGACTTTCAAAAAAAGACATGGCGGCAGCGAGTAGCGGAATCATGAGTGAGGCAGTTGCAGTCAACTTAAATCACTCCACCTGAACACGCAGTTCTACAGTATGGGGATATTTTAACAGAAAAGGAAGTGATTCAGTCGTTTGCCGGCTTTGTGAGGTGGAAATGGCCTATCATAAAAGCACGACGGCTATGCACCAGCACCTCAAACGACTGCATCCAGGAGCAGCTTCTGCAAAGGACAAACCACCGTAAGTTTTCAACTTTTTTACTAACGCTAGTTTTTACCCGTTAATTCATCCAGACACCCCCCCACGTAGACGTACACTCACTTATAGACACAGAGATAAACACCCAACCTCCGTAAATGCAAAACTCATTTAAGCTGCTTAGCAGTAACATATAGCAGCTGCTGTTTAGTTGTTCTCTTTCATAGCATTCGTTTCGTGTCTCACTATGGGAACGCCTCCTGCGTGACCTCATCAGAAGCTCAAATACCATTACGCCAGCCCTTACAGGCTGGCTAGGTGACGCCCATGTCAGGAGGGGCCAGTGCCTCCCTATATAATAGGCTGACATAGCGTCAGATGTCATTCAAAAACCTCTTCTCGCTTCTCACAGAAGTCTGTAGACAACTGTGCTATTGGGTGCTAAAGCTAAACTGTCCACAGATTCGAGTGAACAACTCGGTCGCCGGGCGCTTTGTTCCCAGCTTTTCAGTTGTCCACTAGCATACAAGCAGTAGCAATACTGTTCTGTAGCTAGTGCTGGTGCCAAGTAGCAATACTTTCACCCAGGGAAGTAGCAATACTTTCCGAAAGCGAAGTAGCAACACTTTGCTAATAAAGGTACCCCTAGCTTCACCATCAGGTAGCAATACCCTTCGACGCTAGCGGTTTTACACATTAGGCAGCAATACCTGTAGAAAAGTAACAACACCTTTCAACCCACGTTAGCGAGGAATAGCAATATTCTCCGCACTCAGTGTCAGTCTCGCTAACGTGCGCAACCCTCTAGCTAACCATGGCTACAACGGCCAACGAAGTTGCAAAACTTTGTCCTTGCGGCAAGAAGATTTCTGCCTGGGATACACACCCCGTGTGTGCGGCATGCCTGGGTTTATCTCACGCTCAGGCTGCCCTGACACCTGCACACGACTGTATCCACTGCGCGGCTTTCCCACGCAAACTACTCCGCCGCAGGTTAGCTCGCCAGGCTAACCTGTCGGGTGGCGACCCTTTGCTGTGTGAGGCTGCTGCGGCGCAAGGAGAAACTGAGATGCCCGATTATTTGGCCGCAACGCCAGGGCCGAGCTGGGCAGAGGCAGACCCTCAGCCCATCGCGACCGCTTTCCCGTCGCTGGAGGCACACGGAGATCGTGTGTTTTTCCGCGATGCTGGAGTCACCTGGGGAGGAGATGCTAACGAGGACGGAGATGAATCGGCTGACTCGGAGCTCCTGCTGTCTGACGACGGCGAGGAGGAAGATTCCACCTCCTTGGCTAGCATCAGCTGGGCTGCAAAGCCCTCGGCTACCGGCGAGGTTGAAAAACCGACACCGCCGTCTCCCCTGGATCTCGACATGCAGGACATGCAAGCGCGCAGCCGCTAGGCTCAACATCCCGTGGCCCGCCATACAAACAGAGGTTGTAAAGTCTCGTTTTGACGGTAAGAAATTGCCGAAGGCGAAAAAGACGGGGAAGCATGTGTTGCCTGTTTTCCCTGAGCTACTCGATGAGATAGCGGTGACGTGGAAAGCAAAACCTTGCAGCGAGAAACACCCCATCGTGGGGAGCTCCCTGCTGGATTGTGAGGGGATGGAGTCTATCGGCCTCCGCCGAATGCCACAAGTGGAGCCGTTGGTGGCGAGCCATCTTCACCCGAAGACGTCTCTGTCCTCATCGGCCCCATCTCTCCCCTCCAAAGCAGACCGCTTCCAGTCTAGCCTTACAGATAAGTGCTACAAGGCAGTGACTCTGTCAGTAAGAGCCCACAATGCCTCTTCTATGCTAATGGCTTACCAAGCTGAGCTAGAAGAGGACATGACAGCTAACACAGATACCACAGTGTGCGAAGAAATCTGCGTTATAACTGAACACGTCCTCCGCCTCTACAAGGTAGCTATACAGGCTACTGGGAGAGCCATGGGCCTCATGGTTCTTCAGGAGCGAGCACGCTGGCTCGGGCTCACCAACCTGACGACTAAGGAAAAAGAGGAACTCCTCGACACCCCTGTCGTCCCTCACGGTCTCTTCGGTGCGGCTGTTACATCCATGCAGAAGAGATGTGAGGAGAAAAAGAGAGATGATGAGGCTCTGAAACTCTGCCTGCCGAGGAGGGCCCAGCACGCCACCCCAGCAGCGCCAGTCATTCGCGCAGGCAGCGTCTCGCCCGGTCCCCGCTTTCAGGATTCCCAAAGTGCCTAAGACGCAAGCAGCCCCCCAGGCTGCCGGGGCCCCTAAGAATCCATGGACTTGGAAGCAGTCTCCCCAGGCCAGACCTCAAGCGGCCCCTCCTCCTCCCCCCGCTGCCGCGATCGTGAGGAGGAAGAAGCGGCCGGCCTGACAGCCTCTCCTCTAGGCGGGAGCGAACCCAGTTTCCCCCTTTCATGGGCCACCCTCCCGCCTCCCAGCTCCGTTCCAGAGCAAGTTCAACGGGACATGTTCCACACAGAGTGCTTGACTCGGGCCGGCGTTCCTGTCACCGGACCCGCCAGAGGGAAAGAGAGCCAAAGTTCGCAGTGTTGTTTCACGAGCACTTCTCTCATGCATTCTGTATTAAAAAAGCCCCGACACGCGCATCCAGGCAGTTTGCCGAGGGCGCTGTCGAGTGTTGCAAAACACATGAGAAAATCAAACATGCTGAAAAACGGAGCACTGTCTGCCATAACGCAGCCCGTGGAGACTTGCGTTTCCACGGCTGTGATGATGCAGATGGGCCCGTCACCTCGCTCGCCTGTGACAGAGGTGACGGGACGCCGAAATGGCGTATGTTTCGCGCTGCGACCACAAGGGGGCGCCAAAACGCCATATTCGGTGGAGTGGCCAGTGAGCCCTCTGTCTCTCCACATGAAGAACTGGGCCACCTGCACTCAGTCAGCATGGGTGCTGAGGACATTGAAAAAGGGCTACAGGCTGCAATTCAGTGTCGCTCCACCACAATTCAAAGAAATTGTTTACTCTCGTGCTCCGGGCGAGTCTGCCAGTTTTCTCCTGGAGGAAATTTCCACCTTGAGAGACAAAGGAGCTATAAGAATTGTCCCTCCCGAGGAAATGCACAGCGGATTTTATTCGAGGTATTTCCTTGTGCCAAAGAAAGGGGGGAGGGGGATGAGAGCCATTCTGGATCTCCGTGCCCTGAACCGGCATTTGAGGACATACAAGTTCAGGATGTTGACGCACGCCTCGCTGCTACGGTTTGTACGAGCGGGCGACTGGTTCACATCAATCGACCTGAGGGATGCTTATTTCCACATCCCCATATATCCCCCACACCGAAAGTATCTGAGATTTGCTTTCCAGGGGATGGCATACGAGTTTGTAGTCCTGCCTTTTGGTCTCTCACTGAGCCCAAGGGTGTTTGTGAAATGCACCGAGGCAGCAGTGGCCCCGCTCAGGAAAAAGGGCATTCGGGTGGCCACGTACATCGACGATTGGCTGGTGGCAGCCCCAACCCGCCAGGGAGCAACTTGTCACACAAATGCTCTCATACAGGGGTCCCCCAAGTTACACACGCTGGCACACAGACTGATAGTCTGGAGCAGTGTTCACTTGCTGTCACTGAGAGCAACTCACGTGCCGGGGATCTTGAACTTTGGAGCAGATCTTCTCTCCAGGGGCAACCCGCTGTATGGGGACTGGAAGCTTCACCCGGAGGTGGTGAAGCAGATCTGGCTGCGATTCGGTCTGGCGACCGTGGACGTTTATGCATCCAGGGAGAATGCTCAGTGTCCCCTGTTTTACTCGCTGAACGATCAGAGAGCTCCACTCGGGGTGGATGCTCTAGCTCACGAGTGGCCGAGAACCCTCCTCTATGCTTTTCCCCCAGTGGCCCTCATTTCTCCAACTCTGGCCAGAGTGAGGGAGAGAAGTCACTATATGATCCTGATAGCCCCGCACTGGCCAGGGAAACACTGGCTGGCGGAGATTTTTCAGCAGCTGTGCGGCCCACCTTGGCTGTTACCACTACGCAGAGACCTCCTGTCTCAGGCACGGGGGGAAATATTCCACCCCCACCCAGAGAGGCTGGCTCTGTGGGCTTGGCCCGTGAGTGGTTTAACCTGAACACGGTGGGGCTCCCTCATAGTGTTATCGACACTATTCAGTGTTCTAGAGCATCGTCTACTCGGACGCTATATGAGCATAAGTGGTGTGTGTTTGAAAGCTGGTGCTTAGAATCACAGGCCATCCCTTTTCAGTGCTCTGTGGCTGTGATTCTGTCATTTCTTCAGGCCCTGATTGATACGGGTAAAGCCTTCTCCACCATCAAGGTGTATTTGGCAGCAATTTCAGCCTGCCATATTGGTTTTGAGGGAAAGACTGTTGGCCAGCATCCCTTAATATGCCGTTTCATGAAGGGTGCACGGCGTAAATTGCCTACGTCTAGGCCATTGGCTCCATCGTGGGACCTTCCCACAGTATTGGCTGCGCTCTCCTGTTGCCCATTTGAACCCCTGGAACAGGTTGAGTTGAAATTTCTGTCCTTGAAGACGGCTCTTTTAATTGCTTTAGCTTCTGCTAAACGTGTGGGAGAGATACACGCTCTCTCAGTGCATCAGTCATGCATTCAGTTCTCCTCGGATAATACGAGGGTCTGTATGCGGCTCAACCCTGCCTTTGTCCCGAAGGTTGTCGGCACATGTTCCCCTAAAGAACTGCCGGCCTTTTGCCCACCGCCTTTCTCCTCAGAGGAGCAACAGCGGCTGCATACCTTGTGTCCAGTCCGTGCTCTGCGCATTTACATGGACCGAACCCAGAGTGTCAGACAAAGTGACCAGCTGTTCGTGTCCTGGGCTAAACCACATATGGGAAAGCCTGTGTCTAAACAGCGCCTCTCCCATTGGATAGTAGGAGCAATTGCCCTGGCCTATACTAGCAGGGGCCTTGAGCCCCCTGCTGGCTTACGTGCGCATTCCACTAGAGGTCTGGCAACCTCATGGGCTCTCTTTAGGGGAGTTTCTATTCAGGAGGTGTGTGCAGCTGCATGCTGGACCTCACCTCATACATTTGCTAGGTTTTACAGGTTAGATGTGACAGCACCTAACCTAGCACATTCAGTCCTCAGTGCAGGTTCTTCCCGGGTGGGGGCCTCTCCCCTGTGAAGTGCTGTTGGGGACAGTTGTCTTCTTAACAGGCATGTCTGGCAATCCGGGAGTCAGTATTTCTCCCATAGTGAGACACGAAACGAATGCTATGAAAGAGAACTTAAGGTTATGTATATAACCCCGGTTCTCTGAGTAGCATGAGTGAGTGTCTCACCAGACCGCCCTCCTTGCTATGGAAGCGAGGAAGTGGTGGGCTTGTTTTGAATGACATCTGACGCTATGTCAGCCTATTATATAGGGAGGCACTGGCCCCTCCTGACATGGGCGTCACCTAGCCAGCCTGTAAGGGCTGGCGTAATGGTATTTGAGCTTCTGATGAGGTCACGCAGGAGGCGTTCCCATAGTGAGACACTCACTCATGCTACTCAGAGAACCGGGGTTATATACATAACCTTAAGTTATTGTTTTTTTGGTTTGTGGCCCATGCTGGCAAAATGAGTCGGAATGCATGCAAGCTGATTATCAGAATCGGCGAAAGACAAAAATGTGAGACAGCGAATTGGCCGCAGGAGAAATGTTAACAAGGATAATGCACCATCTGCTAAACGTAGCCGTCGTGGACACTATTACAACATTGTTAAAGTGCTTGCAAAAGCAAAATGACAATGAACTCTTGATTTGTCAAATTTAATGTGTTTCATCCTATTTGAACGCTGTTTTTATACATAATGCTTCTCCAGCTTGATCTTATAGGTCAAAGTTATGCCATCTAATGACTAGAAAGCAGTGCACCAGTAAAGGTTATCTATGATTTTAAAAGACAAGAGACCACTTGCTGTGGGTGAGGGATTCAAAGAAATGCTGACCACTTTCCAACCAGGTTACACTCTGCCGTCTAAGCGTCATTTTACAAGCATGATGGAGAGAAAGTATGAAACTTCAGTGGAGAAACTAAGGAATGAACTAAAAAAAGCCACATCCAAAATCTCCCTTACCACTGATGCTTGGACAAGTCTGGTCACAGAGTCCTACTTAGGGGTAACTTGTCATTTCATTATTTGTTCAAAGACGCCATTGCTGCTGTTTGTATATTATTAATTTTTTGCTATGATTTCCTTTGTTATATTTGTTTTGCAAAACATTAAATTTTTTGTTAAAAACAGAAGATTGTAGTACAATGTTATTGTGGATTTTGTTTTGTGAATGAAGAGCACTTTTTGGCAGAAAGCAAAGTGAATGTTACATTTTGTTTGTTTAAAGACACCATTGTTGCTATTTATTTGAAATGTTTTGTTAACTTTTCCTTAATTTTATATATGTTTGCACATTTCATTTCTTGTTAAATGCTATCTCTATTGTATTGATTGTACGACCTCTACAACTTTATTTTGCAATTTTTTTTTTATTAAAAGGTCTTCAAATGAATAAATTTGTGTTTTTCATTTATATACATAAATTAGTAAATGTGAAATTGCTATACAAGTCAAATAATGGGGAAAAAAATCGTTAATCGAATCGAATCGAAATCGAATTGGATTGAAAAATGAATCGTTAGATTAATCGATGCATCGAAAAATTAATCGCTAGATTCATCGATTAGGAAAATAATCGTTTTGCCCAGCCCTACTTCCATGTAGTACTGAGGCAGGTTATTGGTCGGTAGTTGGAGGGGACCGGTCCCTTCTTGGGGTCCTTGGGGATCAGGACCGTCCGACCTTCGGTTAGTCATTCCGGGTGTCTCTCGTTAACTAGCAGCTGGTTCATTTGTGCTGCCAGACGCTCGTGGAGTGCAGTCAGCTTCTTTAGCCAGTAGGCGTTGTTAAGGTTCACATAATTGAGGAAGGAGAGTACAAACAACCAGGTCCAGAAGATCTTGGTCAAACAATTGATTTTAATGAATACACGCGTGGGAAGACCACTGTACGCAGACAGGAATTAATCTTCGACTTAATCAAAGCATACACAGATTTTTATAGCATCAGGGTTTGAATTAATGACGCCCCTTCATACGTCACAGACAGAATATATACATACGTCAAATCAAAATCACAATGACTTTTAACACAGTTTAAAAGAACGTTGTCTTCTATCTTCATGGCCGGTACTTCCTGTCACTGCCGGATGCTCTCTTGTCATCTTGACACCTCAGCAGCAGTTCTGCGACAAACTGCTCTTTTGCAACCCCAAGCAAAACATGATTAAACTTCCACCTATAAATGATTCTCTCTAACTGAGTGTGTGTGTGTCTATGTCGTCCTCAAATGCTCTCTCAATTCACCCGTTGCACTTCTGACCTTTTACCAGACCAGAGGCTCATCCTTATGTGTAATAACCTAACTGAAACTACATGTACTATGTTGAATAAATGTTTTAATCAAGAACCTCTACTAAGAGCTTAGTAAAAGAATATAAAAATATAACAGACAATTTGAATAACCTAGTAATTCAAATAGCCTCGTCTAACCTGCTCCTCAGAATAACTTAGACTCTGCTTTCACTTCTGCAAACTCTCTGCAACTTCCGGTCAACTCCTGCAACTTAGTCTTTCTGAAAGACACACACACTGTTTAAACCTCTGAATACAATATCGATGCTGCAGATTATATTATTAATGCAATGGTAATGATGATGATTATTTAACAATAGCAGTAAAATAATTTCCCTGCTCCACAGCGTGAACCATGTCGGGCCCTGGTGCTGTCCAACTCTTCATACTGGAGACCCTTTCTTGGATATCTGCCACTGTGATGGTTACTGGACCCTGTTGAGGGAGGTTGTTGTGGTCTGCCCTCAGATCAACTAGCCACTGAGCATTGCTGTTATGGGTTGCGTCCTTCTCCTATATGCTCTTCCAGTATTGCTCCGTCTCCAGCCTTGGTGGTGCTGTTCTCTTATTATTATTGTTCCCTTGCCACTGAGAGTACACCTTTGCTGGTTCTGTGGAGAACAGCTGGTTTATTCTCCTGCCTTCTATCTCTCTGGTGTACCTCCTCAAGCGGCTGGCCAAGGCTGTGAGTCTTTGCTTGGCAGTTTCCAAGGCCTCAGGTATGGACAGCTTGCTGTATTTCTTATGCACCTTCTTTGTCGCACCTTTCTGCAACTCCGTTAGTTTGCTAACCTCCCTCCGTGCTACTTTGATCTTGCCCTCTAGCCTCCTCCATGGAGGGTACTGCCCCTTGTGGCTGTTCAACTTGTAGCCAACCATCTCACTGATCACTGCTGCCGTATTGTAGATCAGCTTGTTAGTGTCGGTAATCGTGGTTGTAGGTATTGTCCATAGTGCTGGATTAACATCATCTAGCAGACCTTCTGAGGGTACTTTACGTAATCTTGGTAACCGGCTACGGGGGATCCAGGTTTCAAGCTTGGCCATGATCCTATTTTTCAGGTCAGTTCCTCTCGCACTCAACGATCCTTCTCCTATCGCACTTGGGGCTATGTACCCAATCTCGGGTGGGGGTGATGATATCTCCCCCCTGACCTGGCGTCCTGACTCCTCCTTGCCGTAGAATTAGTGTTGTACCTCGTCAATCTCTAGCTGTGATATATATATATGTATATGTATATGTATGCATGCATATATATATATATATATATATATATATATATATATATATATATATATATATATATATATATATATATATATATATATGTATGTATAGATGCCCCAGAGACAATCCAGCACATAACAGCAGGGTGGAAGACAGGCTAGCAGGCAAGGCATACATGGAACGCCATAACCAAGTGGCCGGCATAGTGTACAGGAACATCTGTGCCGAGTATAATCTGGAAGTCCCGAGGTCAAAATGGGAGATGCCCCCAAGGGTGGTGGAGAATGACCGAGCTAAGATCCTGTGGGACTTCCAGATACAGACGGACAAAATGGTGGTGGCTAACCAACCGGACATAGTGGTGGTAGACAAACAGAAGAAGACGGCCGTAGTGATCGATGTAGAGGTTCCGAATGACAGCAATATCAGGAAGAAGGAACACGAGAAAGTCTTATTTATAGTTTCCTAGTTTAAGTTTAGATTTTCCCTCACACCCCCAGATGGAGAAACCTTTTAAACTTAAACGCGCTCACGCATACAGGTGTACACACAGGCGCTCACATACACAAACCTATCTTCCTTGGCTGCTAACTTAAAGCATATTGTGCACTGTCGGTCCTCCGTGCCACTTAGTAACATTCAATATTTAGTATTTACTGTTACTTACATGTATCTAGGTTGTTGTCTCTATCATGTTGTGCTGTTTGTTTTCTCTTTTCTTCTTTTGACGGGTGATCAAACGGATTTTCGCAGTGTCTTCTTTTACCGTCTCCCCTACCCCTTTGCTTCCTTTCTCCCTTTCCATATGTCTGTCCAATTTGTAATAACTTAAAAAAATAACATAAATAAAGAATGATAATACAGACTAATCAAGTGGAACAACATGGCATTGGCATATTTTCTCCACTTGAAAAATAAATTCGTTGGGCTCTTTCCTGTCCTTCAGACAACAAGCGTGATTGCTAAAGTACCGAACGGGACAGGCAAAGACAAAATAAAGAAAGAAAGATGTTCCCTCATTTTGCCTTGCTTCTTGTCTGTGAGTGTTAGCCCCAAAATAAAGGCTTGTTTTTCATTAACCTCCTAGGACCTGGCGTCCACATACGTGGACATCACATTTTGGGTTATTTAGACCAAAATACTGAATTTTGCTCTACAAGGGCCTGATATCCACTTACAAGGACATTATACTGCTACTGTTTTATGGAAAATGTAAACAGATATCCTCATATGTGGCTCTCATTTTTCTTAGAAACAAAAATTAGGTAAAAAAAAAAAAATCTGGTAATTCTTTATTTTTACATTCATCGGGTCCCAATGAGCCCAAATATCAAAGAGAAATTTAAAATGCATGCCGTGGATAAGTTCGGGTCTTAGGAGGTTAAGGTCAGTATGCACCTGGGTCCACCTCACTCACTCCACTCGGTCTGCTCCGCAGGACGTGACAAAGAGTGAATCTGTCTTCAACCATCTCGATGAAAATACTTTGTGTGAACAGGTATCATTAGTCTGTTAATTCTTTTCAGTGATAATTATTCATGTTTGGGGTTTTTTTTTGTTGTGAATCTGGCTGTTTAAGCCACGCTTGCTAGCTTGTTAGTGCAACAATATAGCACAATGCTAACACAAGCTGTGTTAGTTAGCACATGCTAGCTAACATAAGCATGATAGCCTAAAATGAAAGACATAGCTAATTCAAATATATATAGTGTTCATAATTTAACCTCTGCACATAAGCTAGTTGGGATCTATCACAGAAACAGCATGTCGTGATAAATATGCATTTTATGTATGGTTTGAAATTTGTAAGTTAAGGAATTGCTGTAACTGTATATTTGCATTCTTCTCTACTTTGTAGTTCAACTGTTGCACAGTAGTTTACCTAAGCATTTGATGTATGTTTTTGGTACACATGGACAGATTTTCTATTTGTCATTATTTTTTTAAGTACATATTTATCGACTTAAAACACTTGGAGACTGGGGCTACGTGCACACGTACACAGGTATTTTTGAAAACTGAGATTTTCCGTTTTCGTTTTAAAAAATAATCCCGTCCACATGTAAACGCAAAATTGAAGGAAAACACTGCTAGGAACATGCCAAAGCAACAAATGGCGATATATTCCTAACCGTGTAGAAATGTTGGCCAATCAGAAGTCTAGAAGTCTGGGTGGGAAAGCGTACACAAAGATGGCACATAGTGTCATGGTCCTGGGTCGTTGACCCACCGTTTTGTGTTTATTCTGGTTTGTATTAGTTTAGGGTTGAACCTGTAGTTTGGTGTATTGTCAGCCCTACCTGTGTCTGTCCTTGGTGCTCTGTTCATGTCCCCATGTTGTGTTGTAAATCAGTCTGTCAAAGGAGCTTGCAAAGAAAAGCGTCTGGACTTCTTTAAGTTGCTTGAAGACGTTTCACCTCTCATCCGAGAAGCTTCTTCAGTTCTAAGGTCAAATGGTGGAGAGTCCCAGATATAAACCTAGTGGGAGTGCCCCCCCACAGAGGGACAAAAGGACCCCCTGATGATCCTCTAATCGCCTGAGCCAAGGTGGGAAACTGGGCGTGGGTCCCAATCAGCCAGAGTTTCGGGTGTGTTCATTGTGAAACCTGGCCCCACCTTATCATGCGAAATGATATTCGCATGATAAGGTGGGGCCAGGTTCAGTGTTGCTGGATCTGCCGAAGGAAGATCAGACATGGATGGGGTGCTGCGACTGTGACCCGCCCATATGGAAAAGAAATAGTAAAAACTTATATGTGATTACACTTTCATGAGTAAATCATATAAGGCTTACGTGATTTACTCATGAAAGTGGCCACTTTCTCATTACTTTCATATATTGTTTTAGTAAGTATCCAAAACATACAAGTTTCATTATATAATTTTTCAAGGGATCTTATATCTGTTTTCACTCTTATATGCTTTTCATACAAGTTTCACACAAGGCAGATACAAACTTTATAAGAGATATATATATATATATATATATATATATATATATATATATATATATATATATATATATATAGAGAGAGAGAGAGAGAGAGAGAGAGAGAGAGAGAGACAATCCAGCACATAACAGCAGGGAGCAAGATGCTAGCAGGCAAGGCATACATGGAACGCCATAACCAAGTGGCCGGCATAGTGTACAGGAACATCTGTGCCAAGTATAACCTGGAAGTCCTGAGGTCAAAATGGGAGATGCCCCCAAGGGTGGTGGAGAATGACCGAGCTAAGATCCTGTGGGACGTCCAGATACAGACGGACAAAATGGTGGTGGCTAACCAACCGGACATAGTGGTGGTAGACAAACAGAAGAAGACGGCCGTAGTGATCGATGTAGCGGTTCCGAATGACAGCAATATCAGGAAGAAGGAACACGAGAAGCTGGAGAAATACCAAGGGCTCAGAGAAGAGCTCGAGAGGATGTGGAGGGTGAAGGTAACGGTGGTCCCCGTGGTAATCGGAGCACTAGGTGCGGTGACTCCCAAGCTAGGCGAGTGGCTCCAGCAGATCCCGGGAACAACATCGGAGATCTCTGTCCAGAAGAGCGCAGTCCTGGGAACAGCTAAGATACTGCGCAGGACCCTCAAGCTCCCAGGCCTCTGGTAGAGGACCCGAGCTTGAAGGATAAACCGCCCGCAGGGGCGTGCTGGGTGTTATATATTTAAAAAAAAAAAAAAGAAAAAAAAAGAAAAAGAAAATATATATATATATATATACTGTATATATATATGTATATATATATATGTATGAATATTGTGCAAAAGAAATGGCATGTATGTACAATATGGAGTGCATATATGTACAATATGGAGTGCGTAAATGTCAACATTTTTTTCGCGTGAACAGCCCATGTGAGATCCTCCACCAGATATACACCTAAGAAACGGAAGCCGCTCACTCTCTCCACAGCTGCACCGTTGATGGTGATGGGGGTGTGTGCTTCTCTACACCTCAGGAAGTCCACTATCAACTCCTTTGTCTTGGCACCAGTGTGTCAGGGCGCTGATCTCCTTCCTCTAAGCCGTCTCATCACCTCTGGTGATAAGACCCACCACTGTTGTGTCGTCCACAAATTTCACAATGATGTTGGAGTTGCTGTATGGTGAGGGTGGCTGTAGCTCAGGTGGTAGAGCAGATCAGCCACTAATCAGAAGGTCGGTGGTTCGATCCCAGGCCGTCTCCTGGCTGCATGCCAAATATCCTTGGGCAAGATACTAACCCCATGTTTGCCTACTGGTGGTGGCCAGAGGGCCTGGTGGCGCCAGTGTCCGGCAGCCTCGCCTCTGTCAGTGCGCCCCAGGGCAGCTGTGGCTACAATGTAGCTTGCCATCGCCAGTGTGTGAATGTGTGTGTGAATGGGTGAATGACTGAATGTAGTGTGAAGCGCTTTGGGGTCCTTAGGGACTAGAAAAGCGCTATACAAATGCAGGCCATTTACCATTTGCTAGTGGCCGTGCAGTTGTAGGTGTAGTGTGAGTACAGGCGAGGGCTTAGTACACACCCCGACTGGCCGAATGGGGTGCGTAGGAGGGCTTTGTACGCATCCAGGAAGGAGGTGTAACAGTGGTCAAGCAGCCGCTCTCCTCGTGTTATGAAGTAAATGTGTTGGTGGAGTTTTGGTAAAACTTTCTTCAGGTTTTCTTTGTTAAAGTCCCCGGTTGTGATAAATGCCATCTCTGGGTGCATGGTTTTCTGGCTGCTAATCGCACTGTACAGTCCCATCATTGGCCAGTCAGCCTCGGTTTGTGGGGGAATGTAAACAGCCGTAATAATGACTGCTGTAAATTCCCTCGGTAGCCAGAATGGCTGGCACTTAATGATCAAGTACTCATCAGGATTATACAGCTCATGTGGGAACTATAGATGAGGAGAAAGCCAACATTCACAGTTACCAAGAAGCACCTAGTTGTTCAGTTTAACCCTTTAAGACCTCCAATAGAACCAGGTCCGCCAGAGCTTACTTTATATTTTTACATGCTGTAGTGCCATTTTTGGGAGCATTTCAAGTTGCTATACATTAATACAACTGTTATATCCCATATTTTAATAATATGTATGCATTAAGTCCATAGTAACTACATTAATTGCAAAAAAGTGCAATAAACCAAAAAAATTGAAAATCATTTTTGGTTTTTTTACATAAATTTCTACTTGAAGAAATTTAAGAGGTTTATCGCTTAAAACTTTAAATACAAAAAAGTTGCAAAAAATAGTTTACAACAACAGGAAATTTATTTTGAGTGTTTTCATAGTTTTATTTTTGAGATACACCAATTTTTATATACTGCAGGAAAAACGAAAAACAATCCTATGATGCAAATTTGCAAAGAAAACAGCATGTGCATCAAAACAAACTATTTCCAGCAGTGCAATTCGAGTTCTAAGCATCCCAGAAACTATTCAGAAAAGCATAAAACATAACTCCAGTATAGGCTTTTAAGGCCTACAAATAAAAACTAAATTTTCCGCGAAAATGACATCACTTCCGGTTTCGAGCAGGAAATTACGGACATGCGATCGTTCGCGCTGACGTCTGTTTCGATGTGAGAAGTGTTACGAACAGCTGATCGGATCAGCAAAGCGTGTTTCTGGAATATTATGTTTTTGTTCCTGCAAGCGCTTTTTAAGCAATTTTTGCAAAGCTATATGTGGAAGGAAACCGTGACCTACGACAAGCTGATGGCACAAGATGTAAGTACAACTCGTCCGGTTTCATATGCAAAAAAAATTATTGCGCTAGCTTACGCGGTTCCGGTTCTACAGGGATTTAAAAATAGTTACGCAAAACGGAGCGTGCCTGTTCCGACTGGTTTTAAAGGGTTAATAACATCAAGAGAAGCTATTATCAAAGCTCGAGATCAAGAGTCTAAAGTACAATGGGAACAGCAGTGAGCAGTATGGAAATATTTAGCTAACCCTCGTAGAAGAGAGCAGTGAATCCTAACTAAATGTTGCCCAGCCACCTGCAATGGCAGATGCATCTACTGAATTGAGAAAATATGTAACTAAGGTAGCCACCCAAGCAAACGCACGAGTCTCCTGGCTAACAGTCCCATCAGAGGAGATGCTTGCAGATGTAAACAACTGAACAATACTGAAAGAACATCTGTGAGAAAGAGGTGTCACACCACACCAATACCAAGTGGCTGGTGGACTTAGAATAAGACCAGACCACAGCAACTTTCTATGGAAGGTTGCTGTGGCATAGCAACTATACTGAGTAGAAACATGCGTCAATACACAAGAATAGCTCAGAAAGGCATTGGAAATACAACAGACAGCAAAAGCATCAGCTCCTTGTTTATAGAGCTGCAACACAGGACTTTACAACTACGCAGACCACGCTGAGCACCGCCTTGACAACCTACAATTCAATTCTTCACACATCCATATTAGAGTGCCTGGACTATACAAGGCATAATGGTAGGAATAAGATCCCACTTATTGATACATAAGCCTTACTGGTCATCAGATTCCCAGTGTGAACAATAAAGAAAGAAAGGAAAGCGTGTATGGGTTAGTTAGTGTCAGAGCCACAATTTGAATCATGGAGCATCGACAAAAACAGCTGAAGATAGATGATGATAAGGAACAATTGTGATAGATGTGGCAATCCCAGTGCAGAGCAACATCAGGAAGAACGAGCACAAGGAAACAGAAAACTACCAGGAGCTAAAGGAACAACTGGAGCAGATGTGGAGGGTAAAATGCGGCCCTATGGATAATGGCAGGACTAGGAGCTATAAATGGAAACATTTTTATTTGTATATACATACCGTTTGTATATACATGCAACATTTTGATTCACAGAACGTAATGTGAGATGTGAACTTACTTGCATGTGAAAGATGTTTCAGTGTTACATTTGGTGGCACAGTCAGCCACAGTATTAACTGAATACGTTCGTTTGTTCAGTGAGAGAATCCATGCACCTTCAGTTTTGGAGTAGCCCTCCACGTCATTGCCACCAACTGCAATCAGTCACATCCAAAAAAAACCAATTACTTCATGTATTTCCTGGTCAGAAGTGACTGCCATAGGAAATGAATGGGAACCCAAAAGCTAAATTTTCTAATCTTTTATTTAGCAGACCAAGTATTGGATATGAGGAGTAAAGTGAAATACTTAGGTCATATCTTAAAAAATGATCTCTGTGATGATGATGATGCGAAACCCCAGCATTGTAAGTTGCACATGCAAGCTAATATAAGGCCACCTAAATTTTACATGTTAAAAGAGCCATTTTCAAGCCTATTGTGCCTATGGCTCATTTGTGGTGTAATTATATCAAAGTCATAATGAAAAAAAAAACCGCTGGTGGCTTTTCAGGATGCATTTAAAATTTTCCTTAAACTTCCAAGATGGACATCTGCAAGTCAAGTGTTTGTCGTGAGTAACGTCCCAGCTTTTCGTGCCTTACTGAGGAACTATATGTACAAATTTATGTGCTGTTTGAATGAGTCAAGAAATTCAATAGTAAGAGCTGTGACAGTTATAACACATGGCGACACAACTGTAGTTCAAGTTTTTATGAACATTGCAATAAGTGTCCTTATATTTGTGAGTTTTGTCTTTGTTTTTTTATAATATGGAGGAATTTTGTCTGAAATATATATATTTATATAAAAATTCCCCCTTCGCCCCTGTGGACGGTCTATCCTTCAAGCTCAGGTCCTCCATCAGAGCCTGGGAGCTTGAGAGTCCTGCGCAGTATCTTAGCTGTTTCTAGGACTGGAAAAAAAGCACCGAAAAAAAGCACCGAAATAAAGCACCGAAATGTGCGTTGCTTGTCGGTCTGGTTACTACCGTTTATGTCAGAACACCGGTACCCATCCGTAGCCATGATTAGTGCCTCTGTGCTGTCTTTCTTTGTCCAGCCACTGGTAGGATTTCTGGATGTCAGCCACCTCCTCTATCTGCTGGTGGTACATACAGTGCAAGAGCCTGTCCTTCCATTATGGTCCCTTCTCTTCCTCTTCTTTCTTGGGTTTCGGTGCTCAAGGTATTCAGTGAACACGCGGATCTTGTTCTTACCATTGAGCTGACTTCTCTGCAGGTACTTGGTGGTTGCAGTTTTCCTAGCGGCCTCTTCATGGTTCCCATTTGCCTGCGGGATCCCCAGGTACTTGTAACTGTCCTCTAAATCTGCAAAGTTGCCTTCTGGTAGTTTGATCCCCTCAGTTCTGACTACCTTCCCTCTCTTCGTTATCATCTGACTACACTTCTCCATTCCGACTGACATTCCGATGTCATTGCTGTATATCCTGGTGGTGTGGATCAGTGAATCGATGTCTCTTTCGCTCTTGACATACAGCTTGATGTCATCCATGTACAGGAGATGGCTGACAACTGCTCCATTCTGTAGTCGGTATCCGTAGCCAGTCTTGTTAATGATCTCACTGAGGGGGTTCAGGCCTATGCTATGGGCTTGTAGTTGGCCTCTAGTGTTGTCCTCTACATTCCCATTGAGTTCCTGATGAAGGCTCCTAGGGCCCTGTTGATCTTGTATAGGTCTAGGCAATCCAGGAGGGAATTCCAGGACATATTTTAAGAAATCTGCTACTGCTAAATTTGGGGGATTAACAGTATCACAGGGAAACATAAGGGTGGAAGGGATCACAACCAGCACCTCAAAAGCTCAAAGATTCTTATTTTTTAGATCAAGATAAAACACTTTTAGACTCCCACATCAAGAGTGCTGTTGGATTTCTCATCTGTTGTTATTAGATACATTTCATTACAAGTCTAGCAGTTCTCATAAGAGCAAAACACAAATGCTGTCAAGACTTATTTTTCCATCAAGATTTTTTTTCCTTTGCCACCTTGCACAGAAGTTAAGACAGCAGGTAAATAAAATATTTTACTGAACAGTTATCCAATATGAAGGCATATCAATGTATATTCAAGGAAGTAATTAGAATTTCGACTTGTTTTAACCCAACAGGCCGGTGTGTAAAAGTAGTTATTAAAAGCAGAGGAGATATTGTAGCGCTGTCCTTTTTGTTATGTACCCAAATGTTACATTTTTAAAGACAGTATATATTCTTTGTCAATAAGCAGGTTTTGTCCAGTCAGTCAAGGTTGCTGATTAGAGGGTTTATCGGGAAATCGTGTAGCCAAACAATCCATTTTACGTCATCTGACTAAAAGGAACCAGTATACGGGCTCCAACATGGTTACCAAATCATCCAACACACTGTTTTAGGTCTTTATAAACTACACTACACAGAATTATCCTAAATTACTTTAACGTAAGCTTACATTTATCAAATTCCATTAATTATTCAAATCTAGACTAAAGGTATAGCTTTGAATGTGCTGATGTGGTCTGTCATGACCCATTTAGACCTGAGACTGTGAGAAAAAATGTGTCTCTGTGCTTCTTATTTTGTTGAGTTATTTCTAGCATATGTAATGTAAAAAAAAAGAAAAGTGTTAGTGTTATTGTTGTATTCTGCATTATAAGAATTTAGCACTTGAAACGCATCCATTATTACCATTTAAACTAAATGCTAAAAAAAAGAAGCCACCCCCCCCCCCCCCCCACACACACACACACACACACACCTTGTTTGCTTTTTTAAATGTAAGAAAACAGAGCTGAACAAATAAGAAGAAAAATCATCTTTACATGCCCTATAGTAGTTGTACTACTTACCAGTGGAGATCAAGGCTCCCAGGATGAAAGCTGCTGTGTGCAGGCCCATGGTGAGACCCTAAAACTAGCAGTTCATCATCGACTTACTCAAAGAGACACCTTGTGGTATATTATTGGGCTTCTTTTAGCATGTTGGGGGGACAAATAGGGCAATTCACTTACGTGTTAATCATTGTCCCAACAAGGACAGCAAAAGCACTGCCAATCAAAATCCTTGTTTATGAGCGCCAGCAAAATCATTGCATCACAAAAAAAAAGCACAGCGTTTCATTCTCAATTATGTGTGACATATTGTTAAATATTTTCAGCTTGGGGAGTGTGATCGTGGTCCTGGGTCGGTGACCCAGCGCTTTTTGTTCGTTATCATTTTCTTGATGATGATTGTTGAAGTTCTATGTGTTATATTCAGTCTGCCTCTGAGTCCGCGTCTGTATCTGTCTGTCTATGGTGTCACCCCATCTGTTTGTGAATCTGTCTGTTTAGTTCAATGTCTTGTCTGGTTCCATGTGTCTGAGTTTCCTGTTTTATTGTGAAGGTCTGTGTCATATGTGAGTGTGCTCAGTTTACGTTTCCCCTGTCCCGTCAGCTCAGATTCCTCCCAGCTGTGTTGCCCTCCTGCCTCTCATCCCCTGATTACTGGTGTGTGTATTTAAGCCCTGTGTGTTCTCCTGCCTGTTGCCGGTTCGTCTGTGTAACGCCGTGTCAGTCTGTTACCCTGTGTTCCACGGTGTCCTGTTCCTCGTCTGCGTCTCTCTGCTTCTCATCCCGTTGTCATATGCTCCCAGGTCTGTTATTTTTAGTTCTCCCAGTTTAGGTGTCTTTAGTTATTTGTTATGCCCCACTGTTTGTTTGCCACTACACCTCTGTAAATAAAACCACCGGTATCTCATCCACTGCCTGCATCTTGGGTCCTTCTTCCAACTCCACACGGCTCGCCTCGGCAGCCGTGACAGTACGAACCGGCCACAATGGACCCAGCAGCATCCAATCCGCCCGAGGAGCTCCGGGAGGATATTATTTATTCTGTGGACTGTTTAATTAATTTATGGCTGGGGCATGAGGAGAAGGGATTCCGCCAAGCCATAGCTAATCGATTGGAGCGACTGGTTTCCGGTCTCCCCTGGCTGTTCGGCTCACTCCACCCACTTGTTCAGAATTTCTTTCTGAACGAGCTGCACCTTCACCCCCCTACCATTCGTCTGCTCAGCCCACCGGAGGATATGCAGTCCGAACTGCCGGATGTGAAGTTACCCGGCCTGTCGGAGCGTTCTCCGAGGAGGAAGCAACGTTCGCATCATAGGCGTCTCACCCCACAGCCGGGTGGTGGGACTTCAGAACCGCCGGCTGTGGTGAGTGAAAAAGACATTCTTTCTGTTTCACCAGACTTTGGGACTGTTAATTCCGGGGCTGTGTTTATTCAGTTAGCCGCCCGGCCTCAAGCTCAGTTAGCCGCCCGGCCTCAAGCTCAGTTAGCCGCCCGGCCTCAAGCTCAGTTAGCCGCCCGGCCTCAAGCTCAGTCGCCACCTCCACCACGTTCAGTCTCACAGTCCATAGCTCAATTACAGTCACAGCGGACTTATTACAAACCATGCTACAATCCATAGCAACTGTAGCTCAGTTGGCAGAAGAATCATCAGCTTTATCCTCCGTTCAGTCTCCAACTTCACCACCGTTGTCATCACAACCATTATGTCAGTCACCTTCAGTTCAGCCTCCTGTCCAGCAGCCACCAGCCCTGCATCCTGTGTCAGTTGCTTCACCTGTAAAACAATACAAGTCAATTCTACCCGAAAGACACTATTCCTCGCCCATCCATTCCAAGCAGAGAGACAAATCTAATAATAATGTCAACATTCCTCAAAGGCTGGCCAGTTCTGAGACTGAGATGCACTCCAGGGCCTCCCCAGAGGCTGGGTTTCAGTCCCCATCAGACTCTGGACCCCTGGAGTTTAAGAAGCCAGCTGAGGACTGCACCCGGCTGTCGCTGCCTGAGCAGGGTCAATGCTCTGCGCAGCTGCAGGCCGCTATGTGTTTGCCAGAGGCCCGTGTGCCTGCTGGTCCTGTTCTGTCCCTGCCAGAGGCCCGTGTGCCTGCTGGTCTTGTTCTGTCCCTGCCAGAGGCCCGTGTGCCTGCTGGTTCTGTTGCGTTCCTACTCACACTCTCATTACACATACATATAGGATCTTGGGGGTGGGCACGATACACGGAATCCAAAGTACCATCAGGGTGTACACCCCACCCCTGGCGTCGTTGCCCACCTCTCAATGATAAATACACGTAGACATTGAGGGCCAGCAGGAGGGACCATGCGCTTACCTGCTGCTCTCTGGCAGGTAGCTCCATGCCCTCCTGGGTTTTAAATGCACCTTAGAACACACATGCATCAACACTACAATGAGCGGGTGGAGGGAGGTTTGGAGTCTTCTCTCACCCCCATTCTCTGCGACCTGCTGGAGCGGGGGGGCTAGGAGGAGGAGTTGGCCGTCCGACTGCGGTCTGGAGTGTGGGGCCTCCCTGCTGCTGCGGAGTCGGGGCGGTCTGCCTCCCCCCACCGCAGGGAAAAGGGTAACACCACCTGGGTCTGGGTGCAGTTCCCCCCCCTCCAGGGGCAAGGGTACCTAGACCCGGGGCTTAGAGTACGCTTGGGGAGTGTGATCGTGTGTACAGCGTCTCTTTATGTCTGTCTCCACGTTGGTTGAGTGTGGAGTAAGTGTATATGAGAGCATGAGGGTGGGAATGGATGTTTGTATATGTGTGTGCCTGTATTTCTGTGTCTATATGTCAGGTTGGGTGTCAGGCGCCACCTCTCTGGGGACATCTTAGGCCCTCCAAGGTATGGAGGCCTATCTCCCCCTACCACCACTTCCCCTGCCAGTGGCGGACTCCCTCAGACGTCGGTGCGTTGGTGGTTCTTTGTGTCCGGGGATGGGCGTCCAGGTACACACCGGCTCACTCCTTGGCGGCCGCTTATCGGGGCCTGGAGCCTGGGGCTTGCTCGGGCCACTTCGGAGGTGGGGTGCCCCCGGCCTCTCGGCCTGGGGCTCGGTCACTCAGGCACGGCTGGCTGCCGGCGGAGCTCACGGGCGCGTCACTGCAACTCCCCCTGGCTTCTGCTCCATGGCTGCTGAGTGAGCCCTCATCTGGGACTCTCCTCAGCTCTTTCTGGGACAGTGGCGCGGCTGCCCCTCTGTTGGTCTTCCTTGGTCTCTTGTGTTCTGGGGGCCTCTGGATGTCTGGAGCTTTGATCTCCTCCATACCTGCTTCATGCCCTGGAGGACGGGGCTGTGGCCCCCCCACACCCTCTAGCAGATCATTACATGAAGGAACCTTTTAAAAAACAAAAAACAAGCGCGTCCATGCTCACAGGTGTACACACGGGTGATCACACCCACAAACTACACCCTTTTTGGCTCCTACCTCAAAGCACACTGTGTTCTGTTGATCTTATGTGCTGCACAATAATGTTTAATATTTAGTATTTACTGTCATATTCCCATATATCATTGTGATGTTGTTTATTCTATTACTCTTGTTCTCTTCTGCTTGTTTTCTTTTTTCTTTCTCAGCAGGTGACCCAGGTGATTGATATATGCATTTTTTTTCTTTTTTTCTTCTTTTTTTTCTTTTTCTGCTCATTCTGTTGGTTTTTGGTTTTTGCCCTTCTCCCCCGTCCCTCTTCTCAGCTGTTTCTCTTTCCCTCTTTCTTTCTCCCCTTCTTTCCCCCAGTCAAGTCTGTCCCATGTTCAGTAAGTGAAAATAAAATAAACAATAAAAGGTGAATCAAATGGACCATTATGGCAAGGCTGGGATGGTCAATTTGGTAAAGTAAATCCGTTGGGCATCTTTCTTTGCCTTTAGACAACAATTCTGATGGCAAAAGAGCCAAACGGGACAGGCAAAAAAAAAAAAAAAAAAAAGACTCTGGACCCCTGGAGTTTAAGAAGCCAGCTGAGGACTGCACCCGGCTGTCGCTGCCTGAGCAGGGTCAATGCTCTGCGCAGCTGCAGGCCGCTATGTGTTTGCCAGAGGCCTGTGTGCCTGCTGGTCCTGTTCTGTCCCTGCCAGAGGCCCGTGTGCCTGCTGGTCCTGTTGCGTTCCTGCCAGAGGTCTCCGCACCTGCTGGTTCTGTTCTGTCCCTGCCAGAGGCCCGTGTGCCTGCTGGTCTTGTTCTGTCCCTGCCAGAGGCCCGTGTGCCTGCTGGTTCTGTTGCGTTCCTGCCAGAGGCCCGTGGGCCTGCTGGTTCTGTTGCGTTCCTGCCAGAGGCCCGTGTGCCTGCTGGTTCTGATGCGTTCCTGCCAGAGGTCTCCGCACCTGCTGGTTCTGTTCTGTGTGTGCCAGGGGCTCCAGTGCCCACTGGTTCTGAGACTGTTTTTGCTGGGGGGCCCGAGCAGCCCGTCCAGCGTCCTGCCTCGTCAGCTGGGGGGCCCGAGGAGCCCGTCCAGCCTTCTGCCTCGTCAGCTGGGGGGCCCGAGGAGCCCGTCCAGCGTCCTGCCTCGTCAGCTGGGGGGCCCGAGGAGCCCGTCCAGCCATCAGCTGCAGTCTCATCACCAGCTGCAGTCTCATCACCAGCTGCAGTCTCATCACCTGCTGCAGTCTCATCACCCTCGCCTGCTGCAGCTTCATCATCCTCGCCTGCTGCAGCTTCATCATCCACGCCTGCTGCAGCTTCATCGTCCTCGCCTGCTGCGGCCTCAGAGTCTTCGGCCTCGCCTGGTCCAGCCCCCGTGTCTTCGGCCTCGCCTGGTCCGGTTTCAGCATCTGCTTCAGCATCCTCCTCGCCTGGTCCAGCGTCTGCTTTGGCTTCATCCGCTTCGCCTGGTCCAGCCACTGCTTCATCCTCGTCTGGTCCAGCCTCCGTGTCTTCATCCTCGTCTGGTCCAGCCTCCGTGTCCTCATCAGCATCGCCTGGTCCGGCCTCAGCTTCAGCATCCTCATCAGCTGCATCGCCTGGTCCAGCTTCAGCATCCTCATCAGCTGCTTCGCCTGGCCCAGCTTCAGCATCCTCATCAGCTGCTTCGCCCGGTCCAGCTTCAGCATCCTCATCAGCTGCTTCGCCCGGTCCAGCCTCCGCTTCTGCTTCAGCCTCGCCTGGTCCAGCCTCCGCTTCTGCTTCAGCCTCGCCTGGTCCAGCCTCCACTGCTGCTTCAGCCTCGCCTGGTACTGCGCAGCCTTCTGGTCCCCAGCTGCCGCCTCGACATCGTCGGTCATCTGCCAGGCCGCATGTTGGGCGTCTTCGCCACCGTGGCCGGCCTCCGGACTTGCATTGTCGCCGCTGTTGCCGGCCCCCGGACTTGTTTCCACGCCGCTGTTGCCGTCTGCACGGTCGGCCCCCGGACTTGTTTCCACGCCGCTGTTGCCATCCGCACGGTCGGCCCCCGGACTTGTTTCCACGCCACTGCCTACTGCGTGGCCGGTATCCGGACCTGCCCCGCTGCTGTTCGCATGGTCGGCCTCCTGAACTTGACCATCTGGGCCTTTTTGGACTTTGTCCCTCCGTCCTGGGCCCCCTCCGCCCGCCCTGGTCGGGTCGTTTTCTGTTTTGTTTTGGTTTGTGTTTCTGCTGGGCTGTCTGGTGCCAGCCCTTGAGGGGGGGGGGGGGGGGGGGGGGGGGTACTGTCATGGTCCTGGGTTGGTGACCCAGCGCTTTTTGTTCGTTATCATTTTCTTGATGATGATTGTTGAAGTTCTATGTGTTATATTCAGTCTGCCTCTGAGTCCGCGTCTGTATCTGTCTGTCTATGGTGTCACCCCATCTGTTTGTGAATCTGTCTGTTTAGTTCAATGTCTTGTCTGGTTCCATGTGTCTGAGTTTCCTGTTTTATTGTGAAGGTCTGTGTCATATGTGAGTGTGCTCAGTTTACGTTTCCCCTGTCCCGTCAGCTCAGATTCCTCCCAGCTGTGTTGCCCTCCTGCCTCTCATCCCCTGATTACTGGTGTGTGTATTTAAGCCCTGTGTGTTCTCCTGCCTGTTGCCGGTTCATCTGTGTAACGCCGTGTCAGTCTGTTACCCTGTGTTCCACGGTGTCCTGTTCCTCGTCTGCGTCTCTCTGCTTCTCATCCCGTTGTCATATGCTCTCAGGTCTGTTATTTTTAGTTCTCCCAGTTTAGGTGTCTTTAGTTATTTGTTATGCCCCACTGTTTGTTTGCCACTACACCTCTGTAAATAAAACCACCGGTATCTCATCCACTGCCTGCATCTTGGGTCCTTCTTCCAACTCCACACGGCTCACCTCGGCAGCCGTGACAGTACCAAGTGTTGTTTAATTCCCAGTTTTATTTAGTTATTAAACAACATCGGTTAGAGAGTGGAGAGAGAACTTGGAGGGTTTATCTGTTGTTGGATGTAATGATCAGCCTTCTGCCAATCACATAAGGTTTAAAAAACTACCCCTAAACTCTGACTTCTTTAGATATCATGTGAGAGTTTGTGCCTTCTATTGTATTCCATTATGCTCTTTGTTTTAAGCATATCATTATTTAAGCTTTGAATCTGAGCAAAAGATTCAGTTTTAATTCAGTTTAATTTCAATTAGTTCACAGAGTGGATTTTAGTTGTAATGGTTTAGAATTTTTACTTTTATTTTTGCTTATTTTTTTACTTTTATCTCCATTTGTATTAGTTTGAGTTCATCTGTATGTTTTTATGAAGTTAATATCAATAAGTATTTGTCAGGAGCAAAATTAAACACCTTCTGAAGGCCCTTCATTCACACATAACTAGACATCACATTCTAAATTAAGCTTCACTACCATGTCATGCTTGATGTGTTTGCCAATTGAAGAACATAGACATTAGGGCGACCGTGGCTCAGGGGGTTGGGAATCGCATCTGTAACCGGAAGGTCGCCGGTTCGATCCCTGGGCTCTCTGTCTGGGTCGTTGTGTCCTTGGGCAAGACACTTTACCCTACTTGCCTACTGGTGTTGGCCAGAGGGGCCGATGGCGCGATATGGCAGCCTTGCTTCTGTCAGTCTGCCCCAGGGCAGCTGTGGCTACAACTGTAGCTTGCCTCCACCAGTGTGTGAATGTGAGAGTGAATGAATAGTGGAATTGTAAAGCGCTTTGAGGTTCTCGAAAAGCGCTATATAAATGCAATCCATTATTATTATTTGTAATACATTTATTTTAGTTTAATGAGTAAACAATATTGCCAAAGTTATTTTTTATTTTTTGAAATTATACTTCAATTTTTAATTTACTCAACAATACTACCCTTTTGTTCCCCTATTTGAGTTTTACTCTTTGGCTTACTGTAATAACTTTTAGTTGAATAATTAAAGTCATCTATAATTATAGATGCTCTTCTTGTGTGTGTGCGTCGGTACACAATTCAGCAGCCAGCCAAACTTCATTCAAAAGAATACGGGAGTCAGGATATACAAGGCTAGCCACAAAAGACAAAGATATATTCATGTAATAGGTTATCCTATGCATACATGACATACATGTGGTTAGATTAGCAATATACTCAAACTTAGGCTTTAGAACACAACTCTCGCTAAGTTATCCTTTTCTAGTTGTTGTTTCTGGCTATTGATTTGTTCTCTCCTTTGGTTTATAAATTCCCCTGGACCTGTCCCAGCCCGTGTTTTTCCAGAAGTTTTGATGTGAGTGTTTCGAGTGGTGTGTGGCTGAAGAGGACATCCTTGTGTATGACTGAAGAGGATTAATGTGTGATTTTTCCACCCTAAAGGACCCCTGGATTTCTCCCTCCCCACATTTTTGTAGATAGCCCTTGGTGTGTTTTTCTCTTGTAAATAAACTGTTAAATGTTTTTCTGAGGTCCTGTGCCTGAATCCAGACCCGCTTCTGTGATATCTTAGTCCCTAGTGACAAGTCCATAGTGTTCAATTTTCACTTTTCTTCATTAAGATAAAAAATATAATTATTGTTATATTTTAGAGCATTTTAGTCAAATTCTAGGTATGGTTCCGAGAACAAGTAAAAAAAACAAATACATACATAAACATCTGGAATTGAGATACTTCTGCAATCACACAACCTTACAGTTTCCCAACCTAACTCCAAAAAGGTTGGGAAACTGTAAATGAAAACAGAACTCAACGATTTCAAATCATTAAATTGACCCATAATTTCTTAACATCCAGAGTATAAAAAAACATATCAAATGTTTAAACTGAGTCCTTTTACTGTTTCATGAGCAATAACTATTAAAATAAACTCCGAACCCATGCTGGAAAAGTAAAAGAAACAGCTGGAAGAACATTTTGTAACTAGTTAAGTAACAGCTCAGTAACATGGTTGGGTATAAAAAGAGTTAGAGTTCCTCTAAAGTAAAGATGGGCAATTGATTGCCAGTCTACTTTATATCTCGTCATCTACTGTACATAGCATCATCAAAAGAGTCCAAGAATCTGCACAAATCTCTGTGAGCAAGGGACAAAGCAAAACATCATATAGGATCGTGGCATCAGAATGCTACCAGGCAGCACTGCATTCAAAACAGGCACGATTCTGTCATTGAAATCACTCCACTGGTTATCAAACACTTGTAGAAATCATTGTCTGTGAGCACAGTTCATCACACCATCCACAATTACAGTTTACAGTACTGGCAGAGTCATGCAAAAGTCGACACATCTGGAAATGCTGCAATCACTGCAGCTTTCAATTGTAAGATAGGGCCTTTACCTTTATGCATAATCACTTATCACTATTACTTTATGCATAAAGTGCCCCAATGAAACTATTGTTGTAATTTGGTATTATAGAAATAAAACTGAATTGAATTGAATTCTCTGGGTCAAAGCTCATTAAAATCCACTCAAGCACAGTGGAAAACATGGATGCTGTGTCATCTGGAATTAAGCAGAGACGGACCATCTGGCTTAGTACTGGTACTTTCAAAAGTCTGCATCTCTGATCGTATGGAGGTGCATCTGTGCTTATGAGTATGCACATCTGGAAAAGCACCATCAGTGATGAAAGGTTTATACTGATTTTACAGCAACATACCTTGGCCTTGCATTTTTCTGAGAGACAATGCTAAGCAGCATACTGCAGCTGTTCCAACAGCATAGCCGTCGAGTAGAAAAGTCCAGTTGCTGAACTGGCCTGACTCCAGTGCAGTGCTTTTAGCAGTTGAAAACATTTGGGACATCATGAAATAAAAACTACAACAAAGAGACCCAGGACTGTGAAGCAACTGTGCGTGCTCCCAACGCGAAACAAATTCTGTTGGGGATGCCTACCTTGGCCTCACCGTTGTGCAAGATACGTTTCATTATATTTTCTAGTCTTTGGCTTGGAAGGAAGTTGGTTTGGAAACATATTTGGCGATGCTTCATCTTCTGCTTTGCGTTTGTGTGGGAGCCCTGTCAAAAACCTGTCCATTATGCTAGCAGTGTCCAAGCATTCTTTTTTTATTCATATTGCACACCCCCTAGCTATGTCTTGATGCATGCTCAATCATCCAGGTAAGTAAATCTCCAAAAGTTCATTCTGTCCGTCTGGACCAAGTTTTTAGATGAATAGAATGAACTTTGGGAGACCCCCTAGCAATGGCTCTGTGTCCTAGCATCTGGTCTCCTCGGTTCCTGGTTATTTAGTCCTCCAGTGTAAATGAACATGTATAGCGTTTGTACCTGCACTGAAATGCAACTCATACAAGACCTTGATACTCTTTTGTAATAATAGTAAACTAACAAACTAACCATCAGATCTTGTTGACATTTTGATGAAACCTGTGGACAGAGAGAACCACAAAGGTTGGTATGCAAGCATTAGGTGACCTTAAGTCTCCAAATGCAACTGTGAAACAACACAAATTACTAATACTACACTCCACTACACAATTGCCAAGGTCCCCAGTACTATGGATAGAAGAGTGAAAGGTCTAATCAAGTACACATTTCTGGCATTGAGTAGTGATTGCTCCAAAGTGAAACAATGACTGTTTTGAATACATTTTTATTATTACTAAAATAATGCCAGGTGGTGTTATATGGTGTTACAGTAAAGAATAGACTATGCCATTCATACAAAATATTATTAACTTTGGACATCGAAAGTCAGTGAAATTCAGTTTTCATCCACCCGTCACTGGAATTGTACATAACTCAAAATCAGTCATCACGTTTTTTAATGACAGTTCCAGGACTGACTACAAACAGTGCTCACATTTAACAGAGCTACAGGACAGAGAGGAGTAGATATCTACATCTTACAGAAAGTAGTGGGTTAATTTTGATTGAACAAAGAAGCTCAACACAACAGTCAGCATTCTCTGTCAGATATGGACGGGGAAGATGGCAGAAGATTGCAGCAAAGGTTTTGGCAGAGGAGAATATTTACGCTGATGGACATCAAAGAAATGGCCCTCTAGTGTTAACAGAAAATGCAAATCAAAGTTGCTAAAACATTAAATATAGGAGGAGTTAACAGCTAATCAGGGAAGAAGAATCACAGTTTTACTGGAGCCATGCTGTTACAGAACACAGTATAGATGTTAAGACATCCTCAACAACCACATTACAGATGATAGCTTTTAGTTGGCTTTGGTTGCATCGATCCAGTCCACAAACTTAGAAACTCGAGCGTAGACACTGGGCATCCTGCCCAACGTACATCACTCAGCCCATGTTGTGACACCCTGAAGGACAAATCTGTTCTGCTCATAACAAACCAGAGGACCACCTCTGTCACCCTACAGGGAGGAAACACAAAATAGATATTAGATAGTGGATACTTTACTATTTTACTCACACAGATCTTTTTGATGGTGTTTAGGTTAACTGATGCTAAAAGCAAGCTAAGAAAGTGTCAGAGTCTGCGTGTGGAGAGAGGAGAGCGGACCCAAACGCAGACAAAATGAAGCGTGGAACATAACTAGATTTTAACGAAAAGGGAGCTGTTCATTGTGGCTGTTAGAAAGGTGCAAAACAAACCTAAAGTGGAAAAACTAAACATAAAAATGAAATCCTGGTATGGATGGGTGGATACCTGGAAACAGGGCGTGAACACAACAGATGACCTGACAGCGGGGACACGAAAGAGTGAGGGAGCGAGAGTGATACGAAGACAGACAAAGTATGTGTCCAAATTCAGGGGCAGCATCCTTCGGAGTCCGCATTTGTAGGCCAATTATGTCACAGCGACGCAACAAAGGCTGTCAAAATTCGAAGCCTCCTCCAAATGGGGCCCTACCTTTTCTCCAGATGTGAAGGACGAGTTGGGTGTATCCTTCGTGGCTGACCATATCCCAGGATTCTTTGCAAGTCAAAGGTTGAAGGAAATTTTGTGTAAAAAATGGCGGACGGTCGAAGCAAAGTGGAAACAAACTTTTAAAAGTAAGTACCGAGTTTTTATCTCAATAAATATATTGAGCGGAACAAATGTTAGCATAGTGAAAAGTCTTAAAAAGTTAAATTTAGCTAACCTTCAGCTAAGTTACGTGACGTTAGTGATATCGCCACTTAACGTGGCTCGGGTCATATGTTCAGTTCAGTTCAGTTCATTTTTATTTCAAACATTTAAAACATGTGCTTTGGTTAGTTTCTGACGAAGCTGATTTTATAAGAATGTCATGTTTCTGTATCATCTCTCTCCTGTTACAGCCTCTTATCCAAACAATAGCCTGTTTAATATTCTGATATCTTCAACATCTTAAGTAAATTATACTGCACAGTTTTCTCTCCAATAAAAGAATATTTACTGCATCAGTTTGACTCCCATTTTATCTGAAAAGGATCTAATCTTTTCAGTTTATTTTTGGGATATTTTCCATAAATATAACTAAAGCTTTCAGCCAGAGGTCACTGTATATTAATATTTGTCTGTTAGACAGTCACAAGTTATAAATGAAATGAAATAAAATATATACCTTGAATTTTGACTGAAATGTAATATTTGAGACAACTGAGTTAAATTTCACCAAGGATTTTTTTTTTTCAAAAACTGGTGTATATATAGTAAAATCTATTTAAAATCTATAACAGAAAAAAAAAATCTATTTTCTATTTTCTACTGGTGTATATATAGTAAAATCTATTTAAAATCTATAACAGAAAAAAAAATCTATTTTCTAGAAAACTATTCAAAATATCAGGTCACTAAACTGAGGCAATACTGTTATCAAAACAGAGTACACACTGAGGCAGACAACAGTGCACAAACAGTTTTATAGAACTTTGCCCAGTTTTTATATATTTTACTTTGTCATACCTGGCAGCTTGCTTTTCCTCCCTCTGTATTTCCAGGACATATTTCGTGGTCTGCAACTATATCAGTGTCGCGATTACAGATCTTGTTGTCGATCACAGGGAAACCAGTTTCTTCCAGGACGCGTCCACCTCCAATACCTGTCGACACAGCCCTCTGCAATTATTCTCCTCATCATCTAGATAAAATGTATTGTGATATCTTTACTGTGGGAATTGTTTGCGTAATGAATAATGCTGTTATCAGCTCTTTGTGTTTTATATCTAATGCATGCTGGTATTTTTTGAGCCTCTCAAAAGTACATTTTGTCAGAAAAAAAGACCTGTTTAACAAAAAAATGTTCTGCAAATGATTAAACTGATTAAACTGTTGCAATGTTAAGTGAAAGATGGGCTAGAAGACCACCGCCAAGCAGGTGAATGAGAAGGCGACAACAGTTGGTGCATTTATTCGGAAATGGAAGAACCATAAAATAACTGCCTATCTCCCTCCGTCTGGATCTCCACGCAAGATCTCACCTCATGGAGTTTCAAGGATAATGAGAACGGTGGGGAACCAGTCCAGTCCAAATAGCCTGGGGTTCAAATCATTTTTCCCTGACTGTATATCTAAAAAGTCTGATTTATTTCTTCTCACTCTGAAACTCTGAATTTTTACAAAGACGCACAAGAGCACACACAAATGTACCTTGAGTCCTACCCCATCCAGTAACATAACACATTGTTCCACCAGGAACTATATAGTCCTTTTTTGGCAGACAAGCCAGCTGCACTTGGTTGTTTATCACCGCAGGTCTGAAAACACACACACACACACACAAAATCAATGGTGTGTGTGTAATCTGATTTCACCTAGGATAATTAGGCCCATACAGACGTTGCTAGTTTGAGCAGAGCAATATTCGATCCATCTGGTCCAGTCATGATTTTCTCAAGCATCCTCACTTGTCTCGATGGCACAGTGGCTCTAAGTGAGTGCATACCCAGCACTACCCTCAAGGCTGAAGGCTGACTGGAGCTGCAGTGTATAATATGTAGAAACAAAGGGAGTAATTAATCAATTTTTGAGTAATTGCAGAATTTGATTTTCAGGTGTTAACGATGACTTTATTCTAACCTCAAGCACAAAGCAGACGTTAAGACCCACTGAGGGTGGATCAGAGTTCCTCCACAGTCGATTCTTTCACTGGTAGAAAGAGAAACAGAGATTTATTTCAGAAGATGTGCAGCATATACAAAAGGGAAAATCGGCAAAAAGTGAATTGACAAATAAAGAAAAATCAGACAATTGACATGTAAATAGGTTTGAATGTAAAAGCTATAAACACTTAAATAAAATACTTAAATTAACTGTTTATCAGCAGTGACATGTTACAGTATTTTATTTCTCAATATCTGCACATTTTGTTGAGGAAATTGAAAGTCCTTTACAAATGAAAGTTGTCTTTGAACATATATACTCACTTGGTCTGGAGGGCAGTTTGCCAGGGCCACGAGTGAGGCTTTGACACACAGCCACTGACCACCATACTACGAAGGCAGCGTTTTGGTTTGATAGCTGGTGTTCCACAATTCAGTTCAACTGCAAAGTAGTCATTATTATTATCATGAATTCTCACAAAAAGAGTGAAGCACGAAAGTTAGTTTGGATTGGTGTTAATTAATAAAAGAGAAGATTTTACAGCCTTGTAAGCCACAAGAAAAATTGTTGGATTGACCAAATTAGATTCTCTTATTTTGAGACGTAACTCAATTTATTCATTTATCTATCATCTCTTTGTTTATTATTTATTTGATTCACAGAATCAAACTGGAAATAAGTTTTTTGCACGACCTGGATCTGAGGTGATTCTGAGGATCATCTAGAGCAGGGGTGCCCAATCCCGGTCCTCGAGAGCTACCGTCCTGCAGCTTTTAGATGCATCCTTGTTCCCACACACCTGAATCAAATGAATGGCTTGTTATCAGGCCTTTGCCAAACATGATGGCATGCTGAAGAGATCAAACCATTTGATTCAGCTGTGTTGGAGTAGGGATGCATCTAAAAGCTGCAGGATAGTAGCTCTCGAGGACCGGGATTGGGCACCCCTGATCTAGAGCATGAATGGAGATTTTAAGGACATTATGAAGCTACCAGAAATGCAAATAAATTGACATACTATTGCCCAATAATAACAAAGATCTTAAATCAGTCTCAGAGAGGATGGTTAATTAGGGGTGTGTGTGTATGTGTTTATATATTTATATTATATAGGATCTCACTGGGATATTCTGTAATTGATACATAATTACGTTTGCATATCCACTGGTATGTAGCCCACATGTATTATCACAGCAGGCCTGCTGTACATCGAATGACCGGCAGATGACATTACTTCCAAATGAGCTGTTAAACAGGGCATCGTGTGATCTGCCTTTTGGGGAAGCAATTTGCCGGAAAGATTCAACACATTCATGGAGCTTCATCACGCCATCATTATTGAGGACCATATTTTGCACCTCCATTGCTGAGGGTGCTCTAAGGAGCTTTAGCTACGATATGGTTGGTGCTTGTCGTGGTGGAAGTCCCCGATTGGACATCGGAGGTGAATGGAGCCATAAAGCTGAGTCCTATCACGGTTGGTTAGTCTGTGGGCTGAGTGGAGCAGAGCTCTGGGGGGAGCTTAAGCAAAATCTTGGGTGTAAGTTTGGTTAAACAATGGGAAAAGACTTTCAGTCTGCCTCGTAGTGATCCTGGCAAACCGTCAAGCAAAGCAACTCAGGCAGGGAAAGTGGTGTTCTATTTATAAGTTGCAGGTAAGGTGCTAGCTGACTTCAACTGAGGATATAATCGTTTCCTGGAAGGAATACTTCAAGTACCTTTGGAAGCCCACTGATAAGCTTTCTGTAGAGGATGCAGAGTCTGGAAACAACGGTGATGACTCGCTCATCACCTGGAGCAAGATAACTGGGATGATTAACCTGTTAAAACCCCATTCCATCGTTTGTCAGTCAAACTTTTAGGTCAAATTACCATAACTTTTAAACCATTGGCGCAATCAAAAAATTCTGTTCCTGAAAGCATTAACACAAATAACATAGAATAACACAGCAAATAACACAGAAAACAACAAAGTAAATAGCCAAAACAAAACAAAACAAAAAACAGTACAAAGAACCCAAATGGCTGATAAAATGTCTGCTTTCAGGAACTGAAACAAACCAACTACAGGGAGATCCCACTCCTGGGCCTCCCAGGCCAAATCTATGCCAGGGTAGTGGAAAGGGGAATTCATCCATTTGTCAAACATCAGATGCAGAAGGAACGATGCAATATTCGTCCTTTTATGGAACAGCTATTCATTCTCTCAAGAATATTTGATGGTGCGACTGGACTTCTTTTAAGTTTTTCTTGTAGATGTTTCACCTTTCATCTCAGTAACTTCTTTAGTTCTATCACCCCAACAGACCACTTCACTCTCAGACTGCTGGCGGTGGTTCCTAGGATATTTAAAAAGCAGAATGGGATCATGGAATCAGGGAATCATTAGTGGCTATTATTCTAACGTTGTCTTCTAGTATGTTTTTTTAGATTCTCTCTGAGGTCCCTGTTGCAAAAAAAGACCTGATACTTCAGAACATCCACCTACTAAACAGTTTTTTTAAAATGTAATATTAATTTCTGGTATAACAAGTTAAGATGTACATCTATCATTCTGTGGAAAATATCATCTGAATTTCAGGAGCGGGACCACACCTCGTTCACGCCCCTTACGACCTCAGACTATAAATGCCCCCTTCTCCAATACCCGCTGTTCTCATTTCCAATGGAGCACTGATGGTCTCTGATGTTATACTCCAATAACTGGAACCGTTCCCCTCATAGCAATCTTTCTCATCTGCGGGGGTCACTGGAGGATCCGCAGCAGGAGATAAGGAAAGAAAAAAAATTCCTGGATGCATTTTTGTGTGAAAAAGAAAGAGGAAACAAGCTGACTGATATTATACCTGGAGTAGGTGCTTCCCCACACAGTGGCACGTTGCAAAACTTCCAATCAGTGTCAGGGTCAGTTGTGTAGCATCAGGGGAACAACTTATTGTCAGGGTTACGACAGTAGTTAGCAGCCAGACCTCTGACAAAGATGAGCATGGAAAAACATAGCAATGAGGCCATGAAAACAAACTTAATGCAGGCATGTTAATGAAGTTTTAGTAATCTACAGTAACCTGATGGATTATTTAAATTGAAATTAAGTTGTACAAATTACTTCCCCAAAATGTTGACTACATGGTGAAAAGAGACTTTACAAATGTATATCAGGCTGATAGAGGACACCACTGCTGATGAAGTCACTCCTCATAACCTTAAAGGTACTGACTCAATTTTTACATCTTCTCTTGTATAAACTGGATAGACCCTGAAACAACAACTCATGGATTATTTTAGTTCTACCATTTAACAAGAGATAACTCTTAGCGATTCTTCACGTTTCTCATGTCAAACTCTTACAGGGATTTTGCTTTGACATTGCTTTCTAATGGCTTAAACACTATAGACAGAGTTCATTATGGGAAAAAAAAGTTTCTAAATCTTGTGGTTTATTATCATATCTTTGTTTTTCTCCTGTGATTCCCATGTTGCAGCTGAAAACTATTACAGTTTTTCTCGATTGCTAAAACACATTTCTTGAAACTACGCCTCATATCCTCACAACAGTAAACACAAATCCATAACATCTCACTCAATTTCCCAAACATCCTATTTCCAGGTCAAAATGAAGCTCTACACCCAAAACTATTCACTCCTGCTGAAAAACCAAACGTTGCCCTCAGACATCAAACACAAGCCCTCAAAAACACACACACTACAACAGTTTTGCACACTGGTACAATTAATTCAAAACAATAGTTCCAAAACAATTAGGTTGCTTATGGTTCTCCCCTTCAAAACCCTTGTCACATGATAAACACAAAAGACGCAACCAATGTATGTACAGTGGCACATTGTCATTCATGTACTATACAGTACAACACACACCAGAAACATTATCCCACCTCAGCATCTTGTCTTTGGTCTGGGTCAGGCCAGAGAATCTCATCCACATCACAGGCTATATTGGCCCCAGCCAGGCAGCGGGGGTAAAATCCCCTTGCATGCCTGATCCACCCCTGGCATGCATCTACTGATATGTCTAGGTAGGCCTCTTCCATGGCCTGAAGGAGGTGAACACGGACATAAGGTTCTCGGTCATACACTTTCCACCGCCATGCCGAAAATAACTCCTCTATCGGGTTTAGAAAGGGAGAGTATGCAGGCAGAAAGATATTAGAAAACCTTGGGTTATTGGTAAACCAGTCACGAACCAGAGCAGCGCGATGGAAGCTGACGTTATCCCACACAACAACGTAGTGAGGCTGCTCTGGCTGTGCTGGTTCCCTGTAGTCCAGCTGGAACATATGTTGTCTTAAACCATCAAGAAAAGCAAGGAGAAGCATAGTGTTATAGGGTCCTAGTACGGCATGGCGGTGGAGTACCCCTCGTTGGCTGATGGCTGCGCACATAGTGTAGTGACATTCCCCCCACGCTGACCAGGGACATTTACAATAGCCCGATGGCCAATTATGTTCCTCCCCCTTTTCCTTCTTTTGGTCAGGTTAAAACCTGCCTCATCCACAAAGATTATTTCATGGGGAACAGGCCGTCCTTCAGTCTCAAAGATTCTCTGCAAAACACATAACACAGTAGAGTCAATCGGTACCCTGAACCACAGTTCAAGAGTGCTGAAATGGCAGCATAAACTGCCATGCTGTGATGGTACACAATACTTTATACAGTATCAAAACTCATACCTGAACATATTCCACACGTTGGTTTTTCACTCTGTCAGAGTTTCGTTCAAAAGGGACTCGGTATGCCTGTTTCATCCGGAATTGATTCTTTCGGAGGATGCGGTCAATTGTGGAGAGGCTGATGGCATTTATGCCTCGAAAAAGATGATCATCCTCAATCACTCTCCTTTGAATCTCTTGCAGGCGGATTACATTATTTGCAATTACCATGTTTACAAGTTCCCTCTCTTGCTCCTCCGACAAAAGCCTTAACCTGCCTCCACCAGGTGGTCGTCTCTGTGTCCTACAAAAATAGAAGCACTCATTACTGTAACTGTCACACATTCATTTTACAGGCAAATAATGGAAACATACTGAAACTCAAGACACATAAGTTCAGTAACTTAAACGTTACTGTACAAAGCAGTCTTACTGCAAGTACACCTACCTGTTTTCCTCCCTGAAGGTTCTGATGATGGAGGCAACAGTGAAGCGACTCAAATTTGGTTGTACTCGTTGCCCAGCCTCCCTCATAGTCATCCCATGGACAAGGACATGGTCAACTAAAGTGGCTCGAATTTCATCCGAGACTGACTGTCTTCTTGCCCTTGCTCTTCCCCTTCCTTGTCGCCGTCGTTCTCCACCTCCACCTCCTTCACCACCTCCTCCTCCTCTTCCACCACGTCCTCCTCTTTCACCACGTCCTCCTCTTTCACCACGTCCTCTTCCTCCACCACGTCCTCCTCCTTCACCACGTCCTCTTTCTCCACCACGTCCTCTTCCTTTGCATCTCTTTGGATCCATTGTTTCAAACCTGAATGAGCTGACTTTGGCCCTTTTATCTATCCATCGCAGGTTCTGATTGGTGTATGCTAAATTTTGACTCCTAGTGTTTCCACCTGGTTAATTGTGTGCTAATTGAGCTCAAGCTATGCTGACTTAAGTTAACATTATTGCATGCTAGTGCTTTCTAAATGACTACATGGTGTAAGCACTGTAAAATGTAGGGATTTGTGTGTAGAGTTTTACAGTAACAGTTCACCAAATTTGACTCATGTGTCAAAGCAGGGAATAGTGTTTATAGTTCAGGGAAATGGGTGAGCTTTTTGAACAATAGCGTTACGGTTTTGAAATTTTAGTTTAGAGGCCTGGTTATAGTGTTTAGGCAATCGAGAAAAACTGTAATCAAACCTACAAATTGAAAATACCCACTAATATTTTCTTCACAACATTAATATCACAGAGAGTGGACACTGATGTCTGGTTACAACTCTTACTTGTAAGGGCAGTTTTCTGGGATTTGGTGGTGTTTATGTGGCGTCTGAGATGACCATCTCTGGCACGTTTTGCTAGTCACAGTTACAGCAATTGTTCCCTGGTATGCTACACCTATATCAGTGATGCCTATATCACCTATATCCATCTCTGGGATGAAGGTGGGAGGCTCAGTAGCTGAGGACAAAAAACAAGTCAAACATATATTTATTATATTATGTAAAACATATAAGGATGTATATTTATGCACCATTAAACCCTATTACAAACATTTTGTTCAATTCAATTCAGTTTTATTTATACAGCGCCAAATCACAACAACAGTCGCCTCAAGGTGCTTCATATTGTAAGGTAGACACTACAATAACAAATACAGAGGAAAACCCAAATGACCCCCTATGAGCAAGGACTTTGGTGACAGTGGGAAGGAAAAACTCCCTTTTAACAGGAAGAAATCTCCGGCAGAACCAGGCTCAGGGACCGGTTGGGGTGAGAGAAATAAAATATATTGCTTATTGTTACACTTCCTTTTACTTATGCCTTTCAAAGGTAGCAGGTGCTGGAAGATGGTGATATTCATTTAACTTGGTTCTTGTATTTTGGCTACAAGCTGCAGATTTTACCCTTACCATTTTACTTTTTTTTTTTTTTTTTTGAATTTGTATGGAAAACTTTATTTGATAATAAAAATAGCATTCACAGACTTCTTTTGATAGCTACATATACATTGTAATCCATCTCAAGGAAAGAAGCTGGATAAGTCCACTTCTACTTGTACTTTGACTAATGTTATGTATAGCTTCATGGGTCAAATAAAGCTATGAACAATGTAGTATTTATATATGCATAGTTATATAAAAAAGATTGGCCCATATACATGTACTGCTTTTATCAACACAGAGACAGCATTATGTCTGGAGCACGTTGCAAGAAATAATGCTTGAAGAACACAGACTGCATACAAGTGCTTTATAATACAAAGGCAGGCTAACCATTGAGAGAGATTCAAACCATTAAACAGTTTCTGATTGACCACATACAGTCTTTCATTTTAAAATGTCTTTACATACCTGATCCAGAGTAAATCAACATATTTCCCCACAAATCATCAGGTCCACTTCAGAGATATAAACACAATGTCACATTCCTCACTACTGAGGGTTTTCATAAATTTCTCTTTTGTACAAGAAAAAGGCAACATTTTATTCCTCCACAGGTTCCTTGTAGTTACATTGGAGAAAAAAAAAAATCTTTACAGACGATGGCCAACACTTCTCAGATTCGCTTCTTTTTTGTTAAATACAGTACCATGGTGACAATGGTGATTAAACAATGCATTTGTTGTGGTTCTCCCCCCTTACCATTTTACCAGGTTTTACCATAAAAAGGAATTTATGGTAAATTCCTTTTTATGGTAGGAATTTTTTTTTATGGTGGATCCTTTTCATATATATATATATATATATATATATATATATATATATATATATATATATATATATATATATATATATATATATATATATATATACATATATTAGGGGTGCAACGATACACAAAATTCACGGTTCGGCTCAGTTCGATACTTTGGTGTCACGGTTCGATATTTTTTCGATACAAAAAAATGTTCATGCATTTTTAATTTGTCATTTATTAAAATTATAAATATATATTTTAACTCAAAAGTACAGTTTTTAAATTTAACCCTAACCCTTGTGCGTGTTTTTTATTTTGACAGCGAATGCGCACCTGCGGACCACTTATGTGCAGCCCTGGTTATTTAGCTCATCATATTGCAGCCACAGAAATTCTTTTGTTCATGAAACCATAAAGCTGCACTTTCTTTTTGCCTTATAGTCTGATTTGTCATAACTTCTCCGTTTTGTGGTAAGCTTTTCTTTGGCTGTCACTTCTTCACCCTGACCTGTCTTATTTGGCTCAGCAGAACTGAAATGCTTTTACACATGCACTCGCATAAGCTCAGCGATTCTCTGCGCGATCAACCTCTCACATGTTTAAGCTTGCTGCGGGAGATTTCACTTGTCATGTTTGCATAGTAAGCTAACGATTAATAAGACGATGTCAGAGAAATTGGTGCACAAATTATCATCACTCACAGATCAGTGCTGTCGCTCTCTATACACAGTTCGCACGATTGCAAAGTGAAAGCAAAAAAACAAGCGCAAATTCAAACGCGACTTCAATATGTCACATATTGACAGTGGCTCACCGATGCCAATGACATAATTACCCAGCTACATTTCTGAAAGAATGCAAAAGCATTGACATATATTTTTCCTACAATAGCCGGACGGGCAGGGAAGAGATAGATTTTGGTAGCCCGACTGAAAAAATCGCTAGCTCCGGGACGTCGGGATAGCGATATTGCAAGCCCTGTATCTGATTGAGGAATCACTCATCTTTGGAAAAGAGAGTTTATTACAGAGAAACGGCTCTTTCCAAAATAAAAGCTATACTATCCGCTTCTTCTGGGCTATATTCTCAGCAGCATAAGGAGAATCATGTGCTAACAGCTGTCTAAATGACTCGGCTAAAGTTAGTAGCATGCTTGCTTTTTTTTGTCTGCTTCCACTTGTCTTTGCACTAGGATGATGTCGGCGTAAATGTGCAGTCATATTCGTTGTGTTCCCACTAGTGCTTTCAGGTTAATCTCGTTGAAATGACCTTAACGCCACAACACGGCAAATCTCCGTTAACGAGCTACCGCCGATTGCTCCGTGCATGGGGCTAGACGGCCAACACGTTAACGAGCTAACTGCGCTAACACACTAGTTCACACCAATGTAATTGAGCATTGCATGGCACATCCAACATACTGTTTTACTTTAGTCCATGACTCGCTTACCTTCAGGGTCATACGTCACATGAAAACCAAAATAATTCCAAACGCCAGATCTGAATGAGGTTCAATTTGCCTGTTGCAAGTAGAGCTTAACTTCTGTCTCGCTAGCTTGCCCTGCGCTCTTCCTTCTGACTATGCTGTCTGTGTTGAGCGCTCAGTGGATCTGCGCTCGACAGTGCAGCCTAGGCGGAGTAGTCGAACACAGATTCACTGAGCGCTCCACACAGACAGCATCGTCAGAAGGAAAATTGATAAAATAAATTACAAATGTTGTATTGTTCGATACATATGCGTACCGAACCGAAAGCACTGTATCGAACGGTTCAATATCGATACGAATATCGTTGCACCCCAAATATATATATATATATATATATGTGTGTGTGTGTGTGTGTGTGTGTGTGTGTGTGTGTGTGTGTGTGTGTGTGTGTGTGTGTGTAAAACATATAAGGTTGTATATTTATGGACCATTAAACCCTATTTAAAGTTTAATACAGCACTACGGACAATACCTACAACCACGATTACCGACACTAACAAGCTGATCTACAATATGGCAGCAGTGATCAGTGAGATGCTTGGCTACAAGTTGAACAGCCACAAGGGGCAGTACCCTCCATGGAGAAGGAGGCTAGAGGGCAAGATCAAAGTAGCACGGAGGGAGGTTAGCCAACTAACGGAGTTGCAGAAAGGTGCGACAAAGAAGGTGCATAAGAAATACAGCAAGCTGTCCATACAGGACTGGAAACTGCCAAGCAAAGACTCACAGCCTTGGCCAGCCGCTTGAGGAGGTACACCAGAGAGATAGAAGGCAGGAGAATAAACCAGCTGTTCTCCACAGAACCAGCAAAGGTGTACTCTCAGTGGCAAGGGAACAATAATAATAAGAGAACAGCACCACCAAGGCTGGAGACGGAGCAATACTGGAAGAGCATATGGGAGAAGGACGCAACTGATAACGGCAATGCTCAGTGGCTAGTGGATCTGAGGGCAGACCACAGCGACCTCCCTGAACAGGGTCCAGTAACCATCACAGACTGCATTTTTTATTTCTTTTTTTTTTCTTCTGCTCATTCTGTTGGTTTTTGTTTTTTGCCCTTCTCCCCCGTCCCTCTTCTCAGCTGTTTCTCTTTCCCTCTTTCTTTCTCCCCTTCTTTCCCCCAGTCAAGTCTGTCCCGTATTCAGTAAGTGAAAATAAAATAAACAATAAAAGGTGAATCAAATGGACCATTACGGCAAGGCTGGGATGGTCAATTTGGTAAAGTAAATCCGTTGGGCATCTTTCTTTGCCTTTAGACAACAATTCTGATGGCAAAAGAGCCAAACGGGACAGGCAAAAAAACAAAAAACAAAAGAAAGAAAGAAGCTGACTGCACTCCACGAGCGTCTGGCAGCACAAATGAACCAGCTGCTAGTTAACGAGAGACACCCGGAATGGCTAACCGAAGGTCGGACGGTCCTGTATGTCCTCAAATGCCGGTTCAGGGCACGGAGATCCAGAATGGCTCTCATCCCCCTCCCCCCTTTCTTTGGCACAAGGAAATACCTCGAATAAAATCCGCTGTGCATTTCCTCGGGAGGGACAATTCTTATAGCTCCTTTGTCTCTCAAGGTGGAAATTTCCTCCAGGAGAAAACTGGCAGACTCGCCCGGAGCACGAGAGTAAACAATTTCTTTGAATTGTGGTGGAGCGACACTGAATTGCAGCCTGTAGCCCTTTTTCAATGTCCTCAGCACCCATGCTGACTGAGTGCAGGTGGCCCAGTTCTTCATGTGGAGAGACAGAGGGCTCACTGGCCACTCCACCGAATATGGCGTTTTGGCGCCCCCTTGTGGTCGCAGCGCGAAACATACGCCATTTCGGCGTCCCGTCACCTCTGTCACAGGCGAGCGAGGTGACGGGCCCATCTGCATCATCACAGCCGTGGAAACGCAAGTCTCCACGGGCTGCGTTATGGCAGACAGTGCTCCGTTTTTCAGCATGTTTGATTTTCTCATGTGTTTTGCAACACTCGACAGCGCCCTCGGCAAACTGCCTGGATGCGCGTGTCGGGGCTTTTTTAATACAGAATGCATGAGAGAAGTGCTCGTGAAACAACACTGCGAACTTTGGCTCTCTTTCCCTCTGGCGGGTCCGGTGACAGGAACGCCGGCCCGAGTCAAGCACTCTGTGTGGAACATGTCCCGTTGAACTTGCTCTGGAACGGAGCTGGGAGGCGGGAGGGTGGCCCATGAAAGGGGGAAACTGGGTTCGCTCCCGCCTAGAGGAGAGGCTGTCAGGCCGGCCGCTTCTTCCTCCTCACGATCGCGGCAGCGGGGGGAGGAGGAGGGGCCGCTTGAGGTCTGGCCTGGGGAGACTGCTTCCAAGTCCATGGATTCTTAGGGGCCCCGGCAGCCTGGGGGGCTGCTTGCGTCTTAGGCACTTTGGGAATCCTGAAAGCGGGGACCGGGCGAGACGCTGCCTGCGCGAATGACTGGCGCTGCTGGGGTGGCGTGCTGGGCCCTCCTCGGCAGGCAGAGTTTCAGAGCCTCATCATCTCTCTTTTTCTCCTCACATCTCTTCTGCATGGATGTAACAGCCGCACCGAAGAGACCGTGAGGGACGACAGGGGTGTCGAGGAGTTCCTCTTTTTCCTTAGTCGTCAGGTTGGTGAGCCCGAGCCAGCGTGCTCGCTCCTGAAGAACCATGAGGCCCATGGCTCTCCCAGTAGCCTGTATGGCTACCTTGTAGAGGCGGAGGACGTGTTCAGTTATAACGTAGATTTCTTCGCACACTGTGGTATCTGTGTTAGCTGTCATGTCCTCTTCTAGCTCAGCTTGGTAAGCCATTAGCATAGAAGAGGCATTGTGGGCTCTTACTGACAGAGTCACTGCCTTGTAGCACTTATCTGTAAGGCTAGACTGGAAGCGGTCTGCTTTGGAGGGGAGAGATGGGGCCGATGAGGACAGAGACGTCTTCGGGTGAAGATGGCTCGCCACCAACGGCTCCACTTGTGGCATTCGGCGGAGGCCGATAGACTCCATCCCCTCACAATCCAGCAGGGAGCTCCCCACGATGGGGTGTTTCTCGCTGCAAGGTTTTGCTTTCCACGTCACCGCTATCTCATCGAGTAGCTCAGGGAAAACAGGCAACACATGCTTCCCCGTCTTTTTCGCCTTCGGCAATTTCTTACCGTCAAAACGAGACTTTACAACCTCTGTTTGTATGGCGGGCCACGGGATGTTGAGCCTAGCGGCTGCGCGCTTGCATGTCCTGCATGTCGAGATCCAGGGGAGACAGCGGTGTCGGTTTTTCAACCTCGCCGGTAGCCGAGGGCTTTGCAGCCCAGCTGATGCTAGCCAAGGAGGTGGAATCTTCCTCCTCGCCGTCGTCAGACAGCAGGAGCTCCGAGTCAGCCGATTCATCTCCGTCCTCGTTAGCATCTCCTCCCCAGGTGACTCCAGCATCGCGGAAAAACACACGATCTCCGTGTGCCTCCAGCGACGGGAAAGCGGTCGCGATGGGCTGAGGGTCTGCCTCTGCCCAGCTCGGCCCTGGCGTTGCGGCCAAATAATCGGGCATCTCAGTTTCTCCTTGCGCCGCAGCAGCCTCACACAGCAAAGGGTCGCCACCCGACAGGTTAGCCTGGCGAGCTAACCTGCGGCGGAGTAGTTTGCGTGGGAAAGCCGCGCAGTGGATACAGTCGTGTGCAGGTGTCAGGGCAGCCTGAGCGTGAGATAAACCCAGGCATGCCGCACACACGGGGTGTGTATCCCAGGCAGAAATCTTCTTGCCGCAAGGACAAAGTTTTGCAACTTCGTTGGCCGTTGTAGCCATGGTTAGCTAGAGGGTTGCGCACGTTAGCGAGACTGACACTGAGTGCGGAGAATATTGCTATTCCTCGCTAACGTGGGTTGAAAGGTGTTGTTACTTTTCTACAGGTATTGCTGCCTAATGTGTAAAACCGCTAGCGTCGAAGGGTATTGCTACCTGATGGTGAAGCTAGGGGTACCTTTATTAGCAAAGTGTTGCTACTTCGCTTTCGGAAAGTATTGCTACTTCCCTGGGTGAAAGTATTGCTACTTGGCACCAGCACTAGCTACAGAACAGTATTGCTACTGCTTGTATGCTAGTGGACAACTGAAAAGCTGGGAACAAAGCGCCCGGCGACCGAGTTGTTCACTCGAATCTGTGGACAGTTTAGCTTTAGCACCCAATAGCACAGTTGTCTACAGACTTCTGTGAGAAGCGAGAAGAGGTTTTTGAATGACATCTGACGCTATGTCAGCCTATTATATAGGGAGGCACTGGCCCCTCCTGACATGGGCGTCACCTAGCCAGCCTGTAAGGGCTGGCGTAATGGTATTTGAGCTTCTGATGAGGTCACGCAGGAGGCGTTCCCATAGTGAGACACGAAACGAATGCTATGAAAGAGAACAACTAAACAGCAGCTGCTATATGTTACTGCTAAGCAGCTTAAATGAGTTTTGCATTTACGGAGGTTGGGTGTTTATCTCTGTGTCTATAAGTGAGTGTACGTCTACGTGGGGGGGTGTCTGGATGAATTAACGGGTAAAAACTAGCGTTAGTAAAAAAGTTGAAAACTTACGGTGGTTTGTCCTTTGCAGAAGCTGCTCCTGGATGCAGTCGTTTGAGGTGCTGGTGCATAGCCGTCGTGCTTTTATGATAGGCCATTTCCACCTCACAAAGCCGGCAAACGACTGAATCACTTCCTTTTCTGTTAAAATATCCCCATACTGTAGAACTGCGTGTTCAGGTGGAGTGATTTAAGTTGACTGCAACTGCCTCACTCATGATTCCGCTACTCGCTGCCGCCATGTCTTTTTTTGAAAGTCACGACGCATCGACGCAGATTTTTTTACGTCGATGTATTTTTTGCGTCGACGTAATCGATTACGTCGACGCGTTGTCCCAGCCCTACATGGAAGCTCCTGTCAGGCATCATATCGGCTAAGATGAACAGGCACATGGGTCAATACATGAGCGGGACACAGAAAGGAATTGGCAAGAATACCAGAGGTGCAAAACACCAACTACTGGTAGACAGAACAGTCAGCCGAGACTGCAAGACCAGACTGACCAACCTGTGCACTGCCTGGATTGATTACAAGAAGGCCTATGACTCAATGCCCCACAGCTGGATACTGGAATGCCTAGAATTGTACAAGATCAATGGGACCCTAAGAGCCTTCATCAGGAACTCAATGGGGATGTGGCGTACAACATTAGAGGCCAACTCCAAGCCCATAGCACAAGTCACCATCAAGTGCGGGATCTACCAAGGAGATGCTCTGTCCCCACTGCTGTTCTGCATAGGCCTGAACCCCCTCAGTGAGATCATTAACAAGACTGGCTACGGATACCGACTACGGAACGGAGCAGTTGTCAGCCACCTCCTGTACATGGATGACATCAAGCTGTATGCCAAGAGTGAACGAGACATCGATTCACTGATCCACACTACCAGGCTATACAGCAATGACATTGGAATGTCGTTCGGACTGGAGAAGTGTAGTCTGATGGTAACAAAGAGAGGGAAGGTAGTCAGAACTGAGGGGATTGAACTACCAGAAGGCAACATTGCAGACATAGAGGACAGTTACAAGTACCTGGGGATCCTGCAGGCGAATGGGAACCATGAAGAGGCTGCTAGAAAAGCTGCAACCACCAAGTACCTGCAGAGGGTCAGGCAAGTCCTGAGGAGTCAGCTGAATGGTAAGAACAAGATCCAGGCCATCAACACGTATGCCCTGCCCATGATCAGGTACCCTGCTGGGGTAATAGGCTGGCCAAAGGAGGAGATAGAAGCCACTGACATAAAGACAAGAAAGCTCCTTACCATGCATGGAGGGTTTCACCCCAAGTCCAGCACCCTGAGGCTGTACGCTAAGCGGAAGGAAGGGGGCCGGGGACTGGTGAGTGTCAGCACCACAGTCCAGGATGAGACAATGAACATCCAAGAATACATTGGGAAGATGGGCCCCAACTGACCGAGTGCTCAGTGAATACCTCAGGCAGCAGAAACCCAAGAAAGAGGAGGGAGACGAGGAGCCATCATGGAAGGACGGGCCCCTGCACGTTATGTACCACCGGCAGATAGAGGAGGTGGCTGATATCCAGAAATCCTACCAGTGGCTGGACAAAGCTGGACTGAAAGACAGCACAGAGGCACTAATCATGACAGCACAAGAACAAGCTCTGAGGACAAGATCCATAGAGGCTGGGGTCTATCACACCAGGCAAGACCCCAGGTGCAGGCTGTGTAAAGATGCCCCAGAGACAATCCAGCACATAACAGCAGGGTGCAAGATGCTAGCAGGCAAGGCATACATGGAACGCCATAACCAAGTGGCCGGCATAGTGTACAGGAACATCTGTGCCGAGTATAACCTGGAAGTCCCAAGGTCAAAATGGGAGATGCCCCCAAGGGTGGTGGAGAATGACCGAGCTAAGATCCTGTGGGACTTCCAGATACAGACGGACAAAATGGTGGTGGCTAACCAACCGGACATAGTGGTGGTAGACAAACAGAAGAAGACGGCCGTAGTGATCGATGTAGCGGTTCCGAATGACAGCAATATCAGGAAGAAGGAACATGAGAAGCTGGAGAAATACCAAGGGCTCAGAGAAGAGCTCGAGAGGATGTGGAGGGTGAAGGTAACGGTGGTGCCCGTGGTAATCGGAGCACTAGGTGCGGTGAATCCCAAGCTAGGCGAGTGGCTCCAGCAGATCCCGGGAATAACATCGGAGATCTCTGTCCAGAAGAGCGCAGTCCTGGGAACAGCTAAGATACTGCGCAGGACCCTCAAGCTCCCAGGCCTCTGGTAGAGGACCCGAGCTTGAAGGATAAACCGTCCACAGGGGCGTGCTGGGTGTTTTTTATATATATAAACTATATTCAGTTTCATTTAATTGACCTTTAATATGGTAAATGGCCTGTATTTGTATAGCGCTTTACTAGTCCCTAAGGACCCCAAAGCGTCAATTCCACAGATTGTGATGCAGGGCCAGCATTTATTGATCCTCTAGAGGTAAAGGGAAGTCCCCTAAAACTGCAACTGTTAAATAGTTGAAATTTGGATTCTCAACATAAGAAACTTAACCAAAGTGTTAGCAGAGATATGAAAATGCGCAGGAAAATCTGACGTGCATGGCAAACTTCACAGACGATACTTCGGGAGGAATAAACACACATCAGCCTTAGGCCAATTTGGATGAACGCTCACGCCCCCTAGAGAGCGCCAACTTTATTAACAGCCACACACATGTAAAACACACATCAAACATAAATAAACCCTTTGGCTGTCTCCATAATTGAGAGCACTTTCTCTCTTCATGTCAACACAAAGATTTATGGGTTAAAAAAAAAAGCAAACGGATATATACTGTAGGCCTGTTCGACTTTTCATTAAGACAAAAAGCTAATAAGATGAGCAAATCACATGGCAGCAACTCAGCTCATTTAGGCATGTACACATGGACTAGACAGCCTTGTAATGCTCATACCAAGCATCAGAATGAAGAACAAAGTGACTCACTGCAGCGCGGTTTGGAGCAGTACTCCCATCGTTTGGATGGGCTGGTGGTGTAGCACCATGGTCGGGGTTCTCTATCTGAGTTTCTGCAGGAGTTCTCCTCAAGATAATTAAAACTGTAAATAACCATATACAGAAGTTTAATAGAGTAAACTGTTGCCCCCCCAGTGGTAAAAATACAGACGTGCCTGTTACAGGGCTAGTTCATGGTTGACCAGCCTATAACAAGAAAACATGTACACAAGTAAGGGAAAAACAGTTTGAGGTTTTTATGTTCTGCTGTTTACAGTTCAATACGTACCCACATCCTTCCTCCCTGATAATTTCTAAGAGTCTAACCAAGAATATCACAAGAAGTATTTACACTTTAGCTTAACTTCTGGAAAATGTCTTGAAGATCCAGAACAGGCTCAATATATCTCACAAAGATTTTGCACTTACCTGCTGGGATGGTAGCTATGGCTGTGAGGTTCCTTGGAGTCCATACATACAGTCCTCTATGAAAAGACACTGATGTCTCTGATATGTCATGACATACAAAATATCTAATGTTGTTCCAGAACCAAAACATTTTCAGAATACTGTATAGTGTCTACATTTTACTGATTAGCCACTTTAAATGTTTTAGACAGTAAATGAGGATGGTGGAAAGTGAAAGAGTTGCCAGAGGATAATTAGACATGAATTTAGGACTAAATAAAAATGAAATAAAACAAAATTAAGTAAAGGATAAAGGATTTATGAATGCTACCAGTGCAGCTGGATATGTCACAGTACTCCCAGCGGGTGTTGGGGTCAGTGGTGTAACACCAGGGTCCATCACTTAACTCATCAGGGTTTCTGCAGAAGTTGGACTCCAGACTTGGACTTGGTTGTTGTCTGGTGCAAAGCTGCAGCAGAAAAATTCAGAAAAAATTAAAAAAGATTATAAAAATATGAAGGAATGATATAAAATCAAACAAAAGCCTGTGATTACATACAGTACATCATGTGGGTAGTCTGAATCCCATCTCTGACAGACCTTTCCTGATCTTGTAATGGACTTTGTTCCTCTGTAATCTATTCATTTCCCATTTACACACTCCAGAAGATAATCTAATAAATATGGAGTATTTTTTTCATCATTTTGTAAATTGTTTTTTGAATCGGCATGCTCCATCTGCCTGTCACACTGTACAACTATTGCAGGATGTACTGTGCATTAGATGGAGGACATTTATAGGGACATATCCAAAGGCAGGAATGATTTCCTGTGTCGTTCAGTAATATTTGGGTAATCTCAGTCTCTCACTGAGCGTTCGCCTGTGACTACCATGCATGTCATGGGTGGGAGTTATTGTACAGCTCTTGGACAACATTCGCCCTTTTGACATTACCTTAAGAGAGTCCAGCTCCATCCCTACAACATTACTGGCCTTGCAGATCAGTTTATTGAATCTGTTGAGACCTTGAACCTGTTGCCCCAGCATGCAACAGTATAGAGGAAAAAGCAATCAAATCCTGATTAAACAGTGCATATTAGGTTAAACCACCGTATTAATTTTAGATTTATTAAATGTGTAAATCTATAGGATTACCACACTTCTTTATATTTCTGCCTCATAGCATTTCAGCAAAATAATAGGTCTTTTTACTCCACCACTGATAAAACAATTGAAAAAACATAGTATAATTTTAATCATCAACATTTTCAGTAACAAATAAGTATGTAAAAATTCCCTACATTAAAAGCACTAAATGTCCTTACATTATGGGATATATTATACTAAATACATTTTGCAAATATTTTTAAAGTTTATATTTGAATTATTGTATTTTTATTTTTGCATATGTCCCTCAGTGCTTATTTAACCCCTGGAGAGTCTTGGGTCGATTTGTGGCTCTAAGACCGATAGTGTATGCATTTTTCTAAGACCCTCCAGGGGTTAATCACTGCCCATCATATCTTTGTAATGCAGAGCCTGTTTCATGGCATAGATCTTATATCTGGCTGCATTACAGTTTTTTCTGATTGCGTAAGCACATTTTTTGTAACTATTGGCTAATTTTGCAAAACTCTTCACACAAATAAGAAAACCTGTCACCCAATAATCAAAACATTGTAGTTCTCTTGCAAAAGCAAACACAGCTAGATTAACTCTTCACACCTTCGTAAAAATGGTGTTTCCGTATCAAACAGTACACACAAGCCATCATCTACTAAGCACACAATGCGCCAACTGCACACTGATGGTATGAATACAAAACACATCTGGCTTTTGCTTCCTCTGTGCACAAGGTAGGCTATGTCAGTTTGAGCTACTTCTGTCATAGATCCATAAGCATAGAGGAATCCAAACTTCAAGTACTGGTGTTTATTCACACACATCAAAACAAACACAAGTGTTCATTTCCAAGTATAGGATTATTTGCAATCGCTATAATGACTATATGGGTTACTTGGTCTGCAGTGAACATGCTTCCTCTGCCCCCAGCATCTGGTCATCTAGCAATTCTGTAAAGTAACAATTTCAGTATTTTTACATCAATGGTATTGGTGTGTTTCTCATTGGCATATGGCAGTGCTACAAATCTTTGTGCGAAGTGACTGTACTAACCGATTCTCATTTCAAGATGTCCTTATGATGCTTGCTACAGTGTAGCGGCTCGAGTTAGGCTGGACCCGTTGGCCAGCTACCCTCAGGGTCATTCCACGGTTGATTACATGGTCCACTATTGTAGCTCTGATGTCATCAGCAATTCTATTTCTTACTCTTCCTACCCTTCCTCTCCCCCCTCCTCATCTTCCTCTCCCTCCTCCTCGTCTTCCTCTTGCTCCTCCTTGTCCTTGTTGTCCTCTTCATCCTACTTCTTCACCTCCACGTCCTCTTCCTCGGCCTCCTCTACTTCTCACTCTTTCTGCTCCCTCCATTGTACTCCACACACACAGCTTACCTGTATTATAGTGCTTAGGCTGATTGCAAAGTGAACTAATTATCTAAAAAAGTTTTCACATGTGAAAGTGTGCCAGACAGTTGGCAAATTAGTGTTAATGATAGCCATACATGTGTATACTTTTGCTAGGAGTGTGTTGGAAATTTGGTAATTGAGTGTTGTGCAGTGAATTGTGCCTACAGTTTTGCAAAGTGTGTGTTACAAAATTGCAAACTGAGTGCAAAGCAGTTTTTGTGCTTTTAGTTTTGCAAACTCAGTGAGTGGTTTTGCTATAAGTCTGGATAGTTTTAGAGATTGTGCTACAGGAATCACAGTTAGGGTTTAAGCATTCAGAAAAAACTGTAATAAGTGTTTTCTTTTGTCTGGACTTTAGTTGTCTTGAAGAAAAAGAACCCCCAAATCAGAGCAATTGGCAGTCAGTGTAGTACCTATTAATGGCCTGAAGAGAGTGGTGTTGATCATCAACCTCAGGAAGCGTTACCCTTAAAACAAACTGCCTCGTCTCTCCAATTTCACCTGAGCCAACAATGGGAGCGGATATCACAGACAAAGGACGGCGTTTGTGCTGCATGTGAAAAGAAAGTGAGGAGAAATGGATGAAAGGTTGAAGCCAATATGTCCGTGTCAAGGACGTGAACTAAAATAGAGCCCCAGATGATGACATCTACAAATATAATAAACTGCTCAGTGTTTGTGGCTGATTCACATTGAATAGCCCATATAATGAATGACCAACACATATCATGATACAATTTGAGTAATTCTAATGGGGCAAATGGTTCATGGGAATGAGGAGCACCTCTACAGTTCTCAGTATTACTATTGAGAGAGTAAAGTCATGTTTTTACACTCATATTTGTTTTGCCTTCTCCAAAGGTCAGGTACTAACAATCTATTGAGAAGAAATTATAATTTAATTGAATGCACACATGCAAGGAAAATGAAAACAATTTTTTATACGTGATAGAGCTTGACATTGGCCTAAAACATTCCAAGTATTTGCATAGTTAGCCTTGATGGGTAATAAAATGATACAACTGAAAACCCCACTCAAACAAGTATAGAATTTATGAGACACTAGCAGGTACTTTGAGACACTTGTACTGCAGAATGAGCTTTTATTCCTCTCATTATGATCAGTGGTTGCAATTCTATTCTGCACAATAAGTCAGACTGTTTCAAACGTGTTTTCATGGAATTTAAATACTTTAAAATTTGAATCATAAAATCACTACATTGTATTTAGAATAGAATAGAATAGAATTCAACTTTATTGTCATTGCACATGTCACAGGTACGGGGCAACAAAATGCAGTTTCTTTAGCCATGATATAGATATATTACAATATATATTAGCAATAATATAGATATGTAAGTATATTACAGAAATTGGTCTATTATGGTATGTTATAATGTACACGGTATGAAGTATGTTATGAATATGCTATAACTATAAGTATGTACAGGCTGTAGTGAGTACAGGCTATGAACAGGATATAAATATGAAAAACTATACAGAATATGAAATAAATAACTTTACAGAAATATGAGATATACAGCTATACAGAAATGGGAACTATGCAAGTTGTAAACAGTTATAGAATTAAAAATTATCGTATGATTATTTACACAGAACTATACAGTAGTGCAGTTAAGAGGCTATATAAAGTGCTAGTGGTTGTGAGTGGTGGTTCAGTCCATGTTATTATTGTGTGTTTGAGGGTACAGTTGTCCATTGTGTGTGTGTGTAGGTGGTTGTGGGTGTGAGTATGTCCAGTCCATGTGTTAACGTGGGTCAGATGTCAGGAGGCAGAGTTCAGGAGTCTGACAGCTGTGGGGAAGAAGCTGTTCCAGTACCTGGTGGTCTTAGTCCGGAGGCTCCTGTAGCGCCTCCCAGAGGGCAGGAGGGTGAAGAGTCCATGTGATGGGTGACTGGGGTCTCTGATGATTTTCCCAGCCCTTTTCAGACACCACTTCCTGTAGATGTCCTTTATGGCAGGAAGTGGTGCTCCGGCGATGCATTGGGCAGTTTTCACAACCCTCTGCAACGCCTTCCGGTCCGAGGCAGAGCAGTTCCCGTACCAGACTGTTATACAGTTGGTCAGGATGCTCTCAATGGTGCAGCGATAGAAGTTCACCAGGATGTCTGCGGACAGGTGGTTCTTCCTCAGAGTCCTCAAGAAGAAGAGGCGCTGGTGAGCCTTCTTGACCAGTTGGTCGTCCAGATGAGATCCTCTGATTTATTGCTGAAATTATTCTAAATTAAGCCTACAATTAAGCCAATCAAACTAAACAAAATGCAGTTTTAAAATAAGGATTTACTTTATTAAAGCAAAATTGCTTTCTAAACCCTATGTGAAAATGTAATTGACATCTCTCAGTCTTAAAAGGATTACAAAGCGATTTCCAAGGCTTTGGGACTCCACCAAAAAACGGTGAGAGCCATTACCCACAAGTAGAGCAAATTTGGAACAGTAGTGAATGTTCCCAGCAGAGGCAAGCCTACCAAAATTACTCCAAAATGATCAACAATTCATCCAGTACGTCACGAAATAACCCAGGACAAAATCTAAAGATGTGTGGGCCTCATGTCTCGGGGTTAGTGTTTATAATTCAGCAATAAAAATTACACTGGATAAAAATGGTTTCCATGAGAGAGTTTCAAGGTGAAAACCTCAGCTGACCATAAAGAACAAAAGGGCTTGTCTTACATTTGCCAAAAAACATATTGTGAACTGATGAGAGTTGAAGATTTTGAAGGTTTGGGTCCCATTACATCTGGCATACAACTAACACAGCATTTCACAAAAAGAACACAATGTAACAGTAATAATCTCGGGCTGCCTTGCTGTTTCAGGATGACTTGCTGTACTTGATGAACTATGAATTCGGAGAATGCCAAGCCATACATTTCTGCTCTGCTCACCTTTTTTGAAAGTCTGGAGTCAAAGCTGATTGAAATACTTTGGCATTGCCTTAAACAGGCTGTTCAGGCTTGAAAAGTCTCTAATGTGGCTGAATTAAAGTGATTCTGCAAAGAAGAGGGAGACAAAATTCCTCCACAGTGAAAGATTCATTGGCAGTTCTCACAAAAACTTGATGGTATTTCTAACAAGGATTAAGTTATTAACCCCTGTTAGCAAGCTTAGGGGAAAATTACTTATCACAGGTAGATTAGAATAATATTTTTCTTTAATAAACTAAATCATCATTTAAAAACCGCATTTTGCTCCCTTGGGGTTTGTGGTGGCTTTGACCTCCTTGTCACGTGATGGGGGCTCCACCAGGTGTCAGGCGGTTCTTATGGCGCTGTGGTCTGGGGTCCCGTCCTCAGCTCGTGTTGGAGTGGCTGCGTGCTCCCCTGGCACTCCCGCCCTTGGCTGTGAGCACTCCCATCTGGCCCTCCCTCTTGCCTCGGCTAGGCTGGACGCACAGCTGTGATTGGGATGTGTGACCTCGGGTCTTCAGCACTTTTGGGGCGCCATGGTCGACTGGCTTCTCCTGGATCTTAACCGTCCGTCCTTGGCTCTTGCGGGCGCATTGTTGTTGCAGTCTATCACCTTCATTTTCAACCATATTTAATGACAAATGCTCATACGCAGAAACTCACATCCTCTCTCTCGCTTTCTCTCTTACACGTTCAAACAGAAAAATCGTATGTTTGCTTGTGTACCTCACTTTGTTTTGTCTTTCAGGTGCTTTGCATCCTTTGAGTGTGTTTTGTTACAGATGCAGCAGTTGGAGGCCCAGCACGTCTGTTTGCTTCATCGTTGACTTTTTCCCATCGCCCCTCTTCTTTTCTCTCTTTCTTTCTGTCCCTTTTCATGTTCTATTCCTCCGCTTTCTTCTCCCATCTCCCATTCCTGTCCACTCCAGCATAATATCCACACGCATGATAACACGAATAATAAAATAAAATAAGATAAATAAATAAAAGAAAAAGATTAACAAGGAGAGCCAACAGAGAGTCTCAGATTTGAGCATATTCAATGATACTAAAACTAGAATGTGTTACAGTTTTTTCTGAATGCTTAAACCCTAACTGTGATTCCTGTAGCACAATCTCTAAAACTATCCAGACTTATAGCAAAACCACTCACTGAGTTTGCAAAACTAAAAGCACAAAAACTGCTTTGCACTCAGTTTGCAATTTTGTAACACACATTTTGCAAAACTGTAGGCACAATTCACTGCACAACACTCAATTACCAAATTTCCAACACACTCCTAGCAAAAGTATACACATGTATGGCTATCATTAACACTAATTTGCCAACTGTCTGGCACACTTTCCCATGTGAAAACTTTTTTAGATAATTAGTCCACTTTGCAATCAGCCTAAGCACTATAATACAGGTAAGCTGTGTGTGTGGAGTACAATGGAGGGAGCAGAAAGAGTGAGAAGTAGAGGAGGCCGAGGAAGAGGACGTGGAGGTGAAGAAGTAGAATGAAGAGGACGACAAGGACAAGGAGGAGCAAGAGGAAGACGAGGAGGAGGGAGAGGAAGATGAGGAGGGGGGAGAGGAAGGGTAGGAAGAGTAAGAAATAGAATTGCTGATGACATCAGAGCTAAAATAGTGGACCATGTAATCAACCGTGGAATGACCCTGAGGGTAGCTGGCCAACGGGTCCAGCCTAACTCGAGCCGCTACACTGTAGCAAGTACCATAGGGACATCTTGAAATGAGAATCGGTTAGTACAGTCACTTCGCACAAAGATTTGTAGCACTGCCATATGCCAATGAGAAACACACCAATACCATTGATGTAAAAATACTGAAATTGTTACTTTACAGAATTGCTAGATGACCAGATGCTGGGGCAGAGGAAGCATGTTCACTGCAGACCAAGTAACCCATATAGTCATTATGGCGATTGCAAATAATCCTATACTTGGAAATAAACACTTGTGTTTGTTTTGATGTGTTTGAATAAACACCAGTACTTGAAGTTTGGATTCCTCTATGCTTATGGATCTATGACAGAAGTATGAGCTCAAACTGACATAGCCTACCTTGTGCACAGAGAAAGCAAAAGCCAGATGTGTTTTGTATTCATACCATCAGTGTGCAGTTGGCGCATTGTGTGCTTAGTAGATGATGGCCTGTGTGTACTGTTTGATACGGAAACACCATTTTTACGAAGGTGTGAAGAGTTAATCTAGCTGTGTTTGCTTTTGCAAGAGAACTACAATGTTTTGATTATTGGGTGACAGGTTTTCTTATTTGTGTGAAGAGTTTTGCAAAATTAGCCAATAGTTACAAAAAATGTGCTTAAGCAATCAGAAAAAACTGTAAATGTATTAGTTCATTGCTAACTCACTGAGAATTTCCAGCTAATTTCATGGAATGAAAATTCAGAAAACGTCTGTTAAGCTTCAAGGTTGCATCTACCAAGTGTTTAATAATGATGTCACCCATTAACAGACAGGAATAAGGCAAGCTTTTCAAATAATGCATAATGCAGTCCTGTGCAAACACCTTAGACTATGCCATAAATTATTAAATTTACCTCTTAAGAATCTTTTTCAGGGTCTCATGAACTTAAGAAAAGTCTTCACTTGAATGCTTGATCCTATTTGATAATAGTAGATGTAGCATTACTTTTTAGCAAGGCTGTTCTCAAAAAGTATTTTATTTAAAACTACAGTATTTGTGTGTAAATGCACTTGTGGCCTGACCTTGGCCACCTGTTTTGAAATGGTCTGTTGAGTTGGTTCATAATGGCTTTTAACTCAGATTAGACCATTATACTCAATGTAAAATCCATCAAATGTACTTTCAATGGACTCTTGTTCTCATTTTTGTGCACAGGAGCAAGGGATACATTCAGAGAAAGACTCAGCCCATTTTTCTATGAGGTTCCTACTTTCAGCTATAATAACTCACCATATTGTTTCACTAAGTCCAGTGGTTTTGTTACATGTTTCTGCAAGTTGAAGGTCAGGTTCCTCCATAAAGTGGGATGACAACACTTCAAGCAGAAGATAGCAAGTGAGAGCTGTGGGTGCAGTGTCCAAGGTTTGCTGCTCAATCAATATCCAACTATCAGACCTCAATTTAGAAATGTCCCTCTCCTTAACAAGGGAAGAATGCCTTCCTTCTACAGCTGCACCAATCAGAATATAATTTGTTCTGCTTCTCCTTCATTTCTCTCTCTCTTTTTGTGTGTGTGAATGAATTCAAACTAAACTAAATCTACAAATGTTCGTCTTTCTGATACATTTTTCCTTTCTTTTGTTTACTCTGTCCATTTATGACTGAAAAAGCATTGTTTTTCTGTGCTTTCAAAGTTTCATCTGCGTTAATATTTTCTAAAGCCGCTGTGCTTTAAATAGGGAATTCTTACCAAAATTGTCTTGAAGTGGTTGATTTGTAAAGACAGGTACAACAGTCATAACCCATCATAGACAAAAGGTCACTACATCATTACTACTATATCATTTTCTAGTTTGGTGTGACATTAACCTTTCACCAACAAAAATCTGCTTCACTGTCAAGTCTCTGTGAACAAATCTGAACAAATTGTCTCGAGATGGTCAGCAGATATCGTGCTCACAGGAATGGGACAAAAAACCTGAAAAGATAATGTTCCAGCAGTGGTTGTTGCCGGTAAGCTTTGTGACACGGTGCTGCAGCCGTCATGATGATGATTCTCATATAACGCTTTTCTACTCTCCTGGAGCACACAAAGCACTTTATACAACATGCCACATTAAACCATTCACACAAGCACTTTCTTCTATG